>NC_050445.1:3207934-3225690 GCF_903995425.1 Onychomys torridus
TCCTGGCTAAGGGAGAAACCTTACCTGTAGTTGATGCATATTGAAAGCACATACTACCTTCTGGAGAACCTTCCAGGCTGCTGCCATCTCATAGGCACTGTTACTGTATCTTCAAAAGGCCCTTCTGTCTTTATATCAGACCAAATGCTTCAATACTATGGGGAAAATGATAATATTCCATGATTGAGGGCCTACTGTCACACTTCTCTGGTTGTAAGGTGAGTTCCATGACAGAGCAACACTGTGTGGAATACTATGACAGTGAATAAGGCATTCCATAAGTCCCCTGATAGTATTATTGACAGAAACACTATGTGTAGGAAAGGCAAATCCATGGCCAGAGTAAGTATCTACTCCAGTAAGGACAAAGAGTAGCCCTTTCCATGGAGAAAGTGGTCCAATGTAGTCAACCTCCCATCAGGTCGCTGGCTGGTTACCCCAGGGAAAGTTGCCCTATCTGGGGCTCAGTGTTGGTCTCTGCTGTTGTCAGATTTGACACTCAGCAACAGTTGTAGCCAGATCAGCCTTAGTGAATTGCAGTTCATGTTGTATAGCCCATGCATAAACCCTATATCTGCCACCATGGCCACTTTGTTCATCAGCCCATTGAGCAGTGACAGGGATGGCTTGAGAAGGAAGATGCCTGCTGCCAGAATGAGTCATCTTATCTACTTGTCCTCAGTTGAAGCCACCTTTTGATGAGCATTATGTTATTTTGTGTAATAATTTCAGAGATGGATGGATGGATGGATGGGTGGGTAGATAGATGGATGGATAGATAGATAGAGATAAAGATAGGTAGATAGATACAGAGATATGTAGATAGATATAGAGGTAGATAGATAATGCTCAATTAATTAAAGAACAAAATTAGGGATCAGGGGTCTGGATCTACTTCTCTGTGATTGGCACATGGTTTTCAAATATGGCTGTCCTGAATTCTTCTCTACCCTCTACATTGACATTCACAACATTTCACATAAACAATCATAGTCCATTTCTCTTTCCCTTGAATTAAGATTTCCTCCAAATTTGTTTTGATTAGGAAAATGTAGGTAGAATTGGTGCAATGCCATTTCTGCCCACATTTTAATAAGACTCCCCATTTGTGCTTCTTCCCTTTTGGGAAGAGGCCTCTGGGTAAGAAATCTGGTTTCTCTAAGGCCTCAGTACTCTGAAAACCTAGAGATAGCTGTGTGCAGAGGCTATATAGGTGCTTGGTCTAGCCCCTAGCTACACTACATACAAACAAAGCACTGGGAATTTGAGCAAAGAAGTCATTTGAGTGTCTCAGCACCAGAAAATCTTATGTGGGACAGAAGGACCACCATTCTGAGCCCAGCCTGGATTGTGGCACTCAAGAAGTAAGGAATTATACCACATTAATTTTAGGGTGGTTAATTACTCAATATACAACAAGCGTGTCCTCACATCCTATGGCAATGTGCAGAGACAAAGAGATGGCCCCTCCCTCTGGTGAGTGATTCCTTCTAGGAGTCCCTCACTTACTTGCCTCTTACATTTCTCTTCGAGTATCTCAGATTATGATTGGAGCCCAAAACACAGGTCAGTTCTCCAAGTAGCTGGAAAAAATGTTCTGGCACTTTCTGTGCTTACATAGGAGGTAGATCTTCCAACAATAGGCCGGACTTCACAGTTCCTGAGTGAACAACCATTGGTGTGGCCTCATCTGGGAACAGCACGCTGAGGTTCAGGGTGAGGTGGAACTCTACAGTGATGGGAAGCGCAGTGGAGAGGCCTAGGACACACGGCTGTCCGTGAGCTCCAGGAAGACAGCTGCAGAGAGTTAGCTCTTTGCTAGCAAGCACTGCAGAGCCTTTCAGTAAGTTGAAGCCTGCAGTGCCCATAGGATTTAACGATCAAGGAGGCACCGATGGCCTGGGAAATAAATGTAATGATCTAGTCAAGCTGGAAATCGAATCATCATCGTGAGAGGTGGGTGGGTGAGAGATGAGAGCGTGGCGGCAGAGATTTGGAGCATAAACCTCAGACAGGGTTGGCTGCTCAGCTTGGAGATAAAAGGAGACTTTAACAGTGGAAGAGAGCAGGCTCTGCTTTTATGCAACTGAATTCTAAGTAGTTTGTCCATTAAGCGCTCGCCCTGTGTGGATCATGCGTTTCTTCACAGTGTGGCGCTCAGAACAGAGTTCTAGCCTTGCATACCTGAAGTACCTGCTAGGGGAGGGTTATCATGCATACTAATGGGAGAAAGCAAATCAGGGGAGATGGAGCTGAGTGATTCAGACGGGAGTGAAATGGGGAGAGGTGTTGGGACATGGGGTGGAGGGTTTTGTTTTAACCAGCATGCCCAGAGAACAGCTCATGATCTGAAACCACTGGAAGGATGGCATGGATCTGCAGAGGAATAAGCAGTAGCAGAGGCACAGATACTGGGGTGCATTGATGCAGCCTAGACTGTGGATGAAAATCATGCTGTCTCTCCAGCACCACACCACCCATGCAGCAGAGACCAAGAAGTGGCTCATTCCTGGAGGTAGAAAGGCTGCCATGCATGCATTTATTGGTGTGAATTGAAACTGCAGAGGCACATGGGTGTTTGAAATCACACCAACGACACTGGGCCTGAGAACTTACTTGTTACACCAGGGGATATTTGACGGAGGAGCTGAGAGAGTCTGGATGGGAGAATAGAGGCTGGGTCCATCATGTCACAGCCAAAGACTCTTATTTTGGGAGCGGTAGGGACACGGGGTGACAGAAATCTTAACAGGGTTGCATTGAAAGCATTATGAGAACAGACTGAAAGAGATAAGACAAAAGCCAGGAGAGCAGTTAGGGGCCCAAGTGAGCTGCAGGCAAGGGAGGCAGTGGCAGTAGTTCCTGAAACAGGAGACAGGGCTGGCAGACTTAGCCAGAGGGGGGTGCTATTTACATCACATTCCCCAGGAAGCAGGAGACCAAGGACAGGGTGGGAATTTAGGGGGTGATTACTGTGCAAGGGTGTGGAAAGCAGGATTGATCAGGGGAGGCATGGCTGCCCGCCCTCCTGTTTGCCTATCTAGACCTCTGACCACCCATCCACAAGCCTTCATCTGGACCCAGCCTCCTCCCTTCACATCTGAGCTGGATTGAACTCTACAGCACCTTCTCCATCCTGTGATACTCAGCTACCTGCTCCTGGTATCTTCTCTCCTATCTGCAGCTGATTTCTGTTCCTTACCTTATCAATAGATTTAATTTATATTCAGCCTTATCCACCAAATTCTGAAGCCTCTTGAGCTCTGCTGTAGCCTCCTTAACACTTTATCCCCATTCTGTAACTCACATATACACATATGTACAGATGTATCTTCTGTGTGCTATGTGATGTGCTAGTTACTATTAATTATTAAGGTTGAATAAGGGTTGGGGATTTAGCTCAGTGGTAGAGCGCTTGCCTAGCAAGCGCAAGGCCCTGGATTCGGACCCTCAGCTCAAAAAATAAAGGTTGAAATAAAGAATTATCTTTACCTAGACAGGCGTGACCAAGAAAGCAGGATTGGCCTGGCAATGGGCTGTCTTTGAAACCAGCACAACATGGAGAGTAACTCAATAGTTCTCACACTGGGGGAAGTCCCAAGCACTCCTGTTTTCTCCCATGAACTTTTCATAAGGTAAGTTGCTCAAATAAGGTACTTTGCTCAAAATCACAGCTAGAATCAGCATCACAGCCTACACCCATGTTCTCAGGCTCCCACAATTCTAGTTCTATTCTGGAACAGGGTGAGAACTCCTGCCTTGGCTGTCTCTGACCACACAGAAGACGGAGCGGGAGATAGTGCTACTGCAGCCCCATGTCTCGTGAGGAAACTGCTCCACGGTGGGAGCATTACCATAGCTAGGATTGTACTTTAAACTTCATGGGCAAACTCAGGACATTTTCAGTATTATTGGTTAATCATGAGTATGTCCTTTCTTGAGGCTGGATTATTGCATCAGCCAAAAAAGTACATACCAATCAAACATGAGGACCAGGGTTCAAATCCCCTGCACCCATGGAAAATTACATTTGCCATCCTAGCATTGGGAAAGTAGATCTAAAAGGATCCCTGAGATGGACAGACTGGGCATCATCCTGGCCTAAGAGTGAGCTCCAGGGGTAGTAAGAGACCCTGTCTCAGAAAGTAAGGTGAGCAGGGGGACTGGGGAGGCAGCACAGGGAGGAAGAGCACATCCTGCCCTGGCAGAGAACCTGAGTTCCCAGCACCCTTGTCAGGTGGCTTACAGTAGTCTGTAACTACAGCACTACAGGATCCAGTGCCCTCTTCTGGCCTCAATAGGCATTGCACCCACATGTACACATAAATAAAAATAAAGTAAGTCTTAAAAAGAGGAATTTTCTGCATTGCCTTCCTGTCTGGTCTGCAGTGAGGCAGTCGCTTGAACATTCTGACAAAGAGCAAATGATCTATCTAAAATGAACCAGAGACCAAAGAAAAATATTTAACACCAAGACTGCTCCCAAACTCTAAACATCACAGTCTGTGGCAGGGCAAGCTGTGAAATGCACAATTTCGTTCCGTCCTTATTTGTTTTTTGGCTGCTGTTGGCACTAACAGAAACACCAAGCTGCTAACAGGTGTCAAGTGCATTATGAACCAGAGGTTAGAGTATTGGGAAAACACAGCATAGCTACAAATAATTTGTGTGTTATAGGATTTAAGCATTTTTATTGTTTCCGAGTAAGAGTGAAGTAATCATAGATTTACCAGCCACTCCCTGCCCAGTGCTTTCACTTCCTTAATGCAAGAAGGAAAACATTCTGAAAAATATATGAGCAGATATGCTTTTCTGCATATTTAAAATGAAATTGCTCAATCCATCAAGATATTTTTCCCTAAGAGAACTGATTGGAAGGGGTGACGTGTGTCTCTTGCTTTTGAGAGAAGCCAGAGCACTACTGTAATCAACTCTTGTTTCTGAGCTGTCTGTTTGGGAGGAAGTTTTCTGTACTCCCCCTTGGGGATGCTTTTGGTGATTTTCCATCTGTAGGACTCTCTCCCCTTACCCGGTAGCTCAGTGCCCCTTCCTCCAGGTCAGCTCCTCTCTTCTGTACCAAGTGTTTGCCTGCTCTCCCTTCCCAGGCTGTGTTCCTGCCACACCCATGACGTTCATTCTGAGTCTACTGTGATACTGTCATTAGGTTGACTTACTGGAACTTTCCATCCTCCTTCTCTGTCTAAATAGAAACAAACTTCCATTTTGAAATATACCACAAGGCCTGGAGTGATGGCTGAGCAGTTAAGAGCACTTGCTGCTCTTGCAAAGGACCAGAGTTTGGTTTCTAGTACCCATGTCAAGCAGCTCACAACCTCCTGTAACTCCAGCTCCAGGAGACCTAATGCCCTCTTCTGGCCTCTGCAATCACCTGTACACACATGACTGCATCCACACACATTCATACATACACATAAATAAAATTCCTAGTCAAAAATAATGGAATCTCCAAATGAAGGCCAGCAAAATGGCCCAGTGTGCAAAGGCACTTACCAGTTCCTACAAGTTGTCCTCTTACCTCCACATGCTGACTATAACATGCACACATTCACCAGTGCGTGCATAATAAGAAAATAAAATGCAGTACACTTTTCCTGATTTCCCAATGAGAACATGAAGCTATGAAAGGCATCTTTGCAACCCTAGCACCACCTTACTTGCCTCCATGCATGAAGCTAAAATGGGTAGAATTCCTGAAGTGTAGCAATCACAACTTGAATATTCAAGGAAATGTCAACAAGCCTGCATCTACCTAAAGATCACAAGATGAGTCTGATTAACTAGTGAAGTTAGGAAGTAAGAGAGTGGACAAAAGACGTCTAGATAGAAGCTTGTAGAAAGATAATGGGCACCGGCCCCAAGAAGACCCCACCCCCTACCCCTCACCCCTCTACCCCACTCCACCCCACCCCAGGACCAAACTAGGATAACCTGAGAAAAGAAGTACATGCTGAGAGTCTTCAGTCATAACCCAAATTATACATAAACCTTCATGAATCCTTGCTGACAAAAATAAAGGACTAAATAGACAAGTGGATAGAGAAGAAAGCAGAATCTTCCTCACAGAAGAGTTAAAATTAATAAGGAGGAGATGACAGGGACAGAAAAAGGAACCACTGGAGACATGGGGTGATGGGTGTTGTGGGCCTCTTCCTTGTATGCATGTGTAAGTGAGTGAGTAGAAGCTCCCAGTGAAAGTGAGCTGCATAGCTGAGGGGTATCTCAGTGGAGGGTTGATTAAGGGCTCAGGACAGCTCTCAGTCAGTCAAGCGCTTGCTGTGCACCATGAAAACTGAATTTTAGTTCTAGGCATGGTGTTGCCCATCTATAATCCTAACCCTGGAAAAGAGGCAGGATCCCTGGGGTCCACTGGCCAGCCTAGCCTACCTACTTAGCTAATTCTGAATCCAATGAGAGATCCTATCCTAAAAATCAAGATGCATAGTCCCTCAGAAAAGACACTTGAGGTTGGCCTCTGGCCTCCACATATGAGCACAAAATGTGCATGCATACCTACTTTTACACACAAGCACCAGCACCTGCACACACACTAATATGTGTATGCATGTACACACACACACACACACACACACACACACACACAATTAATTACAAAGGGTGCCCCTGATGATAACTCTTTAACCAAGCGACCCCTTCAGCTACTTACTCAGCAAAGAGATGGTGTCTTGACCCCAACTAAGACAAAGCACAGGCTAGTCACGTAACACTGACACATTGTCTTTAAAACATTTCCTCCCAAATCCACAACCTCAATTTGAAGAATATTCTTTTTTTCTGATTTTTTTGAGACAGGATTTCTCTGTATCCCTGACTGTACTGGAACTCACTTTGCAGACCAGGCTGGCCTCAAATTCACAGAGATCCACCTACCTCTGCCTGCTGAGTGTGGGGATTAATGGAGTGCACCACCACTTCCCAGCTAAATTGAAGACTATTCTATGAGCTACTTGACCATTATTCTTCCAAACTGTGAAGGGTAGAAAAGTAGGGGAAAGAGGGGCCCTCTAGATGGAGAAGCCTATGGTGACACACAGTTCACCGTCAACATAAGGTCTGGACTGGATCCTGGACAAGAAGAAAGACATTGGCAGAAAAACTACTAATACCTGAAATAAGTGCAGGCACGATTTCAAGTCCTTGTGTGTACTTAAGCACTCCTTTTGTTTCCTCTCCCATTTCTTATTATAGTGAAATGTATTTATTCTATGTGTTTTTCAAATCATGTATCTTTTTTAAAGATAGATTTATTTATTTATTCATTTATTCATTCATTCATTCATTCATTCATTTATTATGTATACAGCATGTATGACTGAAGGCCAGAAGAGGGCACCAGATCAGGTGGTTATGAGCCACCATGTGGTTGCTGGGAATTGAACTCAGGACCTCTGGAAGAACAGCCAGTGCTCTTAACCTCTGAGCCATCTCTCCAGCCCCCTCAAATCATGTATCTTGATCCCACTCATTCCCCGACCCATTGCATTTGCCCTCTGCCCATGCACCCCACCCCCCAAATGAAACAAATTCAAGAGAAAAAAAATGAAGAAAATAAAATGAGAAAAAAAAATTTTAAAGGAGGAAGAAATTAAGAAAATGTCATCATGGAAGCTGCAGTGTGACCCAACAAGTCATGCCATATACCCTGTCCATACATCTCTACTTGCAAGTGTTCATTGCAAAGAGTCATTGGTCTGGCTTGAGAACCCTGGTCTCCACTACTTGTTCGATGCTGGGCCCCCACTAGGAATATTCCTGTACATCCTGCTGGCACCCTGTGTTGTGGAGATCCTGCAGCCCTGGGTCTGTGGGTCAGGTCCCTTCACATGCTCCAGCAGATCATAGAGGGGGTGGATGTTGGGAAAGGACAATCATAACCCTGGGTCTGACCTGGGCAGCTATAGGTTTGGTCTTCCAGATGGGAAATAGGGACCGCTGTCTCTGGGTCACAATTTCAGGGGTGGCTCACCTACACCTGTGCTAACCATGTTGGTTCTATTGTGCTGCCCTGGCAAGGTGCAGGGCCTGCTCTCCTGAATGTTGCAGCTGGTGGGAGTCAGGGATGGCTCTCCCATTCTTATGACCACAGGGCCATCTCTCTCACCTGCCTCCGGTGTTGATGGGGGGAGAGGGGAGGAGGGCACTTCTCCCCTGCCCATGTTACCACAAGACAGATGAGTAATTAGAGACAGTTCTCCCATGGCCACAGTTTTAGGGCTGGCTCTCCCACACTTGTGATATTTGAACTCTTGTATACACCATGTTGGCTTCCTAGCTTTGACAATTGTACCATGGCCCTGGACGATAGTAACAATAGGAAAAGATGACAGGCATTCAGGAAAGGTGCAGTCTTTAAACCTTTTCTGTAGATTTAAAATTATTAAAAAGCAGGTTGTGTTGAATTTCAGGGCTTCCATGAGATTAGAATGCTGTATTTAGCACCTAGGTAATATGTTTGAGTCTTATGATTTTAAGCCTGTTTTTATTTTGCTTTGAGTGGGGCCATTGCCTAAGGCCGTGCTATGCTTCTATTTAGAATGGTCCTGCCCCAGAAGTGTTACACTGTTTTGTTAGTTATCAGCTTCATCTGAAGCTTGTATACAGCTGCCACCTAAATTTGCAAGTTCATATCTGTCACTGTGAATTCTCTTTGCCTTATGTCCCCAGTTAGCTTTTGCTGCATAACAAATCACCCCCAAACTCAGTGGCTTAAAGTAAGAGTGGACACTCACTATCGTGACTCTAGTGGCTCAGGGCTTAGGTCTTTTTTGTAAAGTGGTGATCAAGGTGTCCTCTGGGCAGGAGGATCTGAAGCTCCCTTGAGATTGGCAGATAGACTTCTAAGATGGTTGCACATCTTCAAGAGGATGGAGCTGATGCTAGGAGAGTTCACCTCTCCACAGTGAAGCTTGAGTGATTTCATGAGAGGGCAGCTACCATGTCACAGGCCTGGAATGTCACAGATCTGAAAGCCAGGGAGATGGGATGTCATCAGGCCCAATGTGGAGCCTCAGCCTGCCACCTGCTTCAGTAGATATGTCCTGCCTACCTGGCCTTCTGTTGTTGACCAATCCATCTTATCTACTCAGGTGAAGCACAGAGCTGCAGGAGCTTCAGATACAGAGGATGCCCCCACACTTGTCTTCTCAAGGGCCCCTGCTAATGGTCATGGTGCCTCTAGTATGGTGAGGCAAATGGTGTTAGTTACCTTCCCCTCATGGTGGTTTGAAAGAAAATGGTCCCCAAAGGGAGTGGCACTATCAGGAGGTGTGGCCTTGTTGGAGGAAGTGTGTCACTGTGGGGGCGGGCTTTGAGGTCTCTTTTGCTCAAGTTTACCTCCATGTGACTGTCAGTCGAATTTCTGTTGCCTCTGAGTCAAGATGTAGGACTATCAGCTCCAGCACCACATCTGCCTGCATGCTGCCATGCTCCCCACCATGATGATAATGGGCTGAACCTCTGAAACTGTAAGAGAGCCACCATAATTAAACGTTTCCTTGATAAGAGTTGCCATGGTCATGGTGCTTCTTTATAGCAAAAGAAACTCTAAGACACTTGCATACTTTTTTTTGTCTGATATTTCATTGGTATTGGTTTAACCTAATTGTTTCCATGGCCATGTCTAAGCAGCTGTCTAATGTTCACGATCTGCTGCATCAGAATCATCTGGAATGCTTTGTTTAGACAAAGACTCCATGAGATTTTTACATTTCTAAAAGAATTTTGGGGTGCTGCTCATGGCCACCTGCTCTTTACCTTTGCATTTGGGTCTTAATAACAAGAATTCTGCCTGTGGCAACATATGGGAGGGTTTGAGGGATGCAGGAAGAAAATGTGAAGAGTATATGTGACACAGTTGAAAATCACACCAGGCTTATCGTGGGCATTTACTGTCCTTTTTTTTAGCCTACCTGGTGGGCAGTTGTCCTAAACCATGAAACACACTGCAATGAAGAGCTAGGGATCAGGCTACATGCGTCTCTTGACTGAGATCGTGTTTCACACAGGGCTGCCCTGCCATCCCTAGGCCAGGTCTGAGTCTGCATGGTTGCCTGGAAAGCAGCTGCCTTCCCAGAGATTATGCCTGACAGGGGAAGGTACAAGCCAGGACCTGGGAAACCATCTTAGTTGTAGAAACCGAGGATACAGGATGACCACAAAGACTGGCAGAACCATTCATGCTCCCTGCTGTCATTGTCCACTGAGAAGGTTCTCTACATGCTTATGGCATTTAAAATGCAAAGAGTGGGGTGGCAGGACAGAGAGCCAGAAGGCTATGTGGGCTCTCAGGGTTGGGTATTGCTGAGCTTCCACTTGCTTGTGTTCTCACAAAAGATCAAGGACCAAGACAGAATGTGGGTGCCAGACAAAAATGGGTGAGGAATTTCTATTCGTGGAGGGGAAGGAGGGAGGGAAGGAGGGAGAGAGGAAGGGAGATAGACACATAGACAGAAAGACAGACATATAGAGATGTATATTGAGGGGAGAGAGAGGAAAGAGCAAGAAAAGAGAGCAGAGGGACAGGAAGGGAGAATTAGTACTCCCCTCCCCATGGTCCCAGCATACCCACCTCAGAGGTGATTTTCATTATAACAAATTATCTTTGAGGACAAGAGCACATTCTAAATCTGTGACAGTTCAGAGCCATATAAAAGGAATTACTTTTCTGTCTCATTAAAATAAGAGAATTAATTTAAGCTATTCAGTTACATCTAAAGACATGGAACAATTTTTCTTGTTTTTCTTTAAGAAAATATAATGAAAGAAAAAACAATGAGCTCTTCTTGATATCAGTGTGTGTTAGGGGTGGTATTGCTTTGATTTTTAATTACTCATTTTTAAAGGCAATAAGAGGAGAGAGATGAGTTTTGAAAAGTGAAACAAAATGCTCCTAACATTTCCTCTTTAGATAAGAACTTGTACAAGATTATTGAAACAAATCTGGCCAGTATACAATCTGCTGAGTGTCTGTTGCAGGCATGTGGGACTATGATAGTAGGGCTCACAGAGTGAGGAATTTACAGGCCCCTGGCCATCTGGAGCCTTCATCCACAACCATAATTAAATTGAGTTGTGGTAAGTTTTATGAGAATATACAGAAAGAATATAAAAAGCAAACAAAGTAATAAGATAAAATAGTTTTAGGTAGATGAATGAATGAATAGGCAGACATACAGACAGACAGGTTTAACTTTAGCTTTGGCAGATATTCCTTGGAGAAGCCTGTGAGCTGCAGCATCAAAGGGGTACATGCCTATCTGTCTGGTTATTTTCATAATCAGGCTCATGTTTGTGCGTATGTGTGCTGGTGAGTACGGAAGTATGTGTGAGGAATGCTCTAGAAAGAATTGACAGCATTGGCATAGGCTCTGATGAAAGAAGGGATGATCTGAGGAACTGAGAGGCAGAGCAATTGTGCTTTGAACATGACTTTGGACCTCTGAAGAGGCTTGGTTTTTATTGTGCTTTGAAAAGGGAAACTCGTTATTTTATTATTTTTCCATCCATCTTTCCTCTTTGCAGCTTTTCAAAGCTGATAGTATTTAGCATTAAGGTCAGGTTTCCTCTGCCAATGAACTCAACATTGCTTTGCCCTGGCTTGATTCTCTGTTGCTGTGATACTGCCCAAAACCAACTCAGGAGAGGTGTTTATTTTAGTTTACAGATTACAGTTCTTTATCAAGGGAAACCAAGGCAGGAACTCAAGGCAGGAACCGATGCAGAAGACATTGAAGAGTGCTGTTTACTGGTTTGCTTCCCATGGTTTGCTTAGATTGCTCCCTTATAGTACCTAGGACTTCCCAGGGATGGTATCATCCACAATGGGCTGTGCCCTTCCCCATCAATCATTAATCAAGCAAGTGCCCCACAGACTTGCTTACAGGTCAGTCTAATGGAGGCAATTCCTTAACCAAGATTCTCTTTTTCTCCAGGCAACTCTATTTTGTGTCGTTTTAAAAACAAACAACAATCCACTCGTCAATCCAGCTCCCCCTCCAAATACTATGATGCCATTTAGTTTATTTTCACTCTTATTTTCTTGTGAGTATACAGTTAAACTTATTAAATGTGGCTTCCATTTCCACATTACAACTGATTTTTAGCAAATTATCACTTGTCTCTTGCTGCTGTCAAATCAAGGAAGAATACTCGCTTTTCTTGGGAGAGCATCAGCATCGCCCCTGTCACTGATTGTTCCTCTCTGTGAGGTCCTGTCCTTTCATGTTCGTTAGTCAAAACAAAAAGCTGAAAGAGTTTGAGCAGATGTGAGAACCAGGCTGTTTCTTCAGCCAGCTGCTAAAAAACATTTGAAAAATGTAAAATGATACCAGGCCTCTCACTGTTTTCTTTTGTTTTGAAAAATGTAGTTACTCAATCAAGTTATTAATCTTTCCAAGACATGACTACTTAGTTATTATCATTTTAAATGATACCTTCCCAGGGATGGCACTTTAAATCAAGTAATGAACAGATTTTTCTGTTGCTCTTATTTTAATCTTAATAACATAAATAACAATTGATATTTAAAGATCTCTTCAGAGGCCCTTAAGGCTGTGAAGGTCATGAGGCCTGGATGTTTTACAGTGACCAGAAAGAAATGAAAAGTAATGCTGCATCCATTGGACCTGGAAGAGAAGGGGGCCCTTGATGTGATGTGAGGAAGCTTTGAAAGAATCTCAACACTCTGCCTTCTGGATGGACTTGTGTTGAATCCATATCTCTGATTGTCAGTACTATCCTTGGGTTAGAATAATTTCATTAAAATCACCGCTAGCTAGGCCACCAGCATAGCATCACCTTCATCTGTCTTGATTTTTCTGTTCACTGTACACACATGCAGAAGCCAGTCCCAAAATGACAATTGTCTCTTACCTTTGAAGGATAAAGAAAGACTCAAATGGCCTCTCCATAATGAGAGTCATGAAGGGGGAAATGGAGGGCAGGACTGTAAACACAGATGTCATTGTCTTGGTCTTTTCGCCCAAATGCAATACCTGAGTGCTTACTGTATTTAGATGGTGTGCAGTATGCCCAGATAAATCTCAATTTCAGATAAACAGTGAAAATCTTGTGTTGCATGATTATGTTTCCACTATTGCATTCTTCTCTGGCTGGGTTCAGTGAATCTCAAAATTCTAGCTCCTTGAGAATAAACATTTTGTGGCTCAGTGAAGCATTTTTGTTTCATTCATTGCTTTTCAAAGGATCTATTTAGTGCTTTGCACTTTGAAAAGATAGGAAGAGATCAGTACAGTTTTAAAAGATTATGAAAAAGACACTTTATCCTAATGAAATCCGATGGTATTTGATAGATGTATTCATTGAAATGTGGTGGTATTTGATACATACTTTTAAAAACTCCCTGGGGAAGATGTTCCCCATGCTGCAGCTTTTCTCCTAAGGATATAGCTTCTAGTCTTGCATGCCCATCTCCTTGACATTCTTTGTCTTTCATTTAGATGACATGTCTGCATTCCTTTAGAGTAAGTTAAGCAGTTATGAGCGCTACCTTTTAATTCATTCACTCAGTTCAATTCCCAGTTTCTGGGTGTTGTCCAGGGTTCTGAAAAAGCTGCCTTTCTCCAAGATGCTGTCCTGAGGAGACAGGTGATAGACATATGCACGAAGGATCTGCTGGTGCAGACAGTTCTGAGGCAAAGCAAAGTATGAGGCTGTGCAAGGATGCACTGACTTGGATAATAGCTGTGTCACTAGGGGAAGGGCTCTGTAATGAGATGGTTCCTCAGCATCAAATTGAAGGAAGAAGGGGGAGGGGCACTGAGGCTATCATGGGAAGATCTTTGCAGGCAGGAGGGAAATAAGCAGAAGGCTCTCAGATAAGATATATATATAAAATAAAAAAGAGGTAATGATTTTGACTGAGAGTTGATGGGGCATGGGAGAAATTTTGGAGGGAAAGTGGGGAGAGAAAATGATGTAAATATAGTACTCATGTATTAAATTCTCAAATAATTAATTTTCTTCAAATGAACAAAGGATAATCTTTGATCAATCAGAGAGGTGGTCAATGTGGCTGGAGTCTGGTGAGTGAGGAAGAGGGCAGTAAGGAGGCCTGCTTGTTCCGAAGGGACAGTGGAGTATGGCCAGAGTCTTTCAGACTCCCCTCTTTAATCTGTAGTTCACATTGTCATATGGGGGTATATCTAAGTATGGAGGTTGGAGAAACAGTTGGCAATAGTAAAACATTTCTGACCAATGCAATAACCAAAAATGAATTTAAAATGTCCTAAGTCAGAGATATTCCTGGCAGCACACACCTGTGTTGTCCATCACGGCAGCCTTTCTTCTGAACTCCCAACATGCAGACACTGCACTTTATATAATGTCACATTAGGCAATGCCAGCCTACACTGCCTAGAACCCCTTGTGCAGGTTCAAGACAATTGTGTATGATAAATGCCAATATATTACTGTGCAGAGAAAAATTTCCTCTCTTATAGAAACATAATGGTTCAATTACAGAAAACAGACTTCGATATATTTTATTATTGGAAAATTTCATATGTAAATTTTAGTCATTTTCTGTGGGATATCTTTCTGTACCCTGAGAATATATGTTATAACTATTGGTTAATAAATAAGCTGATTTGGCCTATTGCAAGGCAGATTAGAGGCAGGCAAGAAGTCTAAGCAGAGAGATAGGAAAGAGAGAGGCAAGAAGGAGAGACACCACACCACCTCCCAAGGAACAAGATGCTAGCAGATGCCAGGAGAGAAGTTTCGGTGAAGGTCCAGTATTGATGGTGTGCCAGAAGCCAGAGGCCTTCAACCTGACCAACAACACACTACACAATGAAAATGTGCAAGTAAAGCTGTGTGGACTGTAGGTATACTGCGTGATATACAACAGCTCCCAATGCCACTAAGATGAATGAAGAGGCAATGGACAGGTGGGAGATATGGAGGAGCAAAGTGTGGTTTTTTGTTTGCTTTTTGTTAGTTTTTAATATTCTATTTGTATTTTTTATTTTTATCTTATTTTTGATTTATCTATTTTTAGTTTTCCTTGCTGGGGGCACTACAAGGGTAAAGGGAAGATACAGAAGGAGTAGGAAGTGAATGGGATTGGGTGCATGATATGAAATTCCCAAAGAATCAATAAAAAGTTATGTTAAAAAACTATTATGTTGGCAACAATATAATTATACAGAAAATAGCAAGGATTTTTTAAAGAGATTTTTTTCTACTGAGGTGACATTTTATTTCCTTTTTCTAGTCAGAATGAGATTGCAACCATTTGACACTGGATTTTCAGAATGTGATATTTAGTTGATTCTATGTCTACCAGCCTCTGGTGTATTTGCTCATGTCAGTGAGAGAAGCATATTCCCTACCCATGGGCTGGTAACTCTGTTAATGAGGACATGTGAAAGGTGTAATCAGCTATAAATTGAGATTGTAGGGCTTGGCTTCCAAAGAGTCTACCTTCACAGGGTAGCTGCAGGCTCTGAAATTGATATAGTGAAAGCTGTTGTTCAATGCATTGCCTAGAATAGAAAACAAAGGATTGTTCCCCAAACCATAGCTAAGCCACAGTACTGCCACAGTCCAGTTTCAGTGTCACATTGATAGGGGATCAGGGGTTCAAAGTGTTGAGATGCCTGTTTGAAAGATATGGTGGTTTGAATGAAATACATTCCCCATAGTCTTGGGACTCTGACTGCTTGCTGCCAGTTGGTGGCACTGTGTGTGTGTGTATTTAGGTGGCACAGCCTTACTAGAGGAATGACATCACTAGGCATGGACCTTGAGGTTAAATCCTTACAACACTTCCAGTTCATTCTCTGCTTCATGATTACAGTTCAAGATGTGAGCTAATAGCTTTCTGTTGCTACTCACATGCCTCTTCCCATGATGGACTCTAACCCCTGAACCATATACCCAGATAAACTCTTTTTCTAGAAGTGTCCTTGGCCATGGCACTTTAGCAACAGAAAAGTAACTAATACAGAAGGTTAGAATTGGGACTTAGTGACAACTAAGTTAAACCAGCTTCCAATCCTGGAGGGAGGGATTAATGTCGAGCACAATGCCATCAACATTTACCCAGGGATATACAGGCTGTGTTGTAGGTGTGAACCAGACTAGACTCAATTGCATCAGTGCAAGTCATTCGAAGTTTTGTCATTTATAAAATATTTTTAATAAAATACATAAATATTGTCTGTGTTATCTCAGTCTACAGTGTGACCTGGCTCGTCTTGCAGTGATCACGTGCTCTACCAAGCACACTCAGGAGTCACAAACATTAAAAGCTCCAGTCAACAATGATGGGCTTTCCAAACTTGAAACAAAGTAAACATGCAAGATATGAGGTGTTTGAGCTGAGATCATGAACTTTAACACTGGAAAAGGTTTTCAAAGCCCATGTGGCCCAGCTGGTGGGAGGCTAAAGCACAGCTGGCCGTTGGTAGCTTCCTGAGCTGCTCCATGGGGACTGTCCCACTTCACTAGGAGCAGAGTCACTGCAGGATCTGAGCAGTGACAGAGGGGCCTGAAGGATGAGTAAACAAATACACACTCAATTGACAAATGGCAAGATGCTCAGTCATTCTGGTGGGCATGGTAGAAAGAGTAGGAAAACAAGTCTGAGAGGATGAAAGTCGAACTATGAAACAGAGACCAAGTAAGTCAGCAAAGCACTGTACACTCCACACTTCCCAAACAGCAGCTGGTGGCTTCTGAGGAGGGAGTTACTTTTGTTTAATAGTGTGTCCACTGACAGAGTCTTCATAATCTAGGGATGACCCCACACCCATGCCCACACAGTCAGCACTACTGGGACACAGCAGATTTTGAATGTGAATATTAACTTGGGAAGGAGATATGATAGGAAGGACCTGGAAAGAGCTGGAGGGGAGACTGGGGTAGATATGATCAAATCTACAGTATATCTGTATGAAAATTTCAAAGAATTTAATAAAAGTTAAAACGAGGAAAAAAGTTGGGATCTTTATTGGTTTGTCTGTATCTTTCTGTTGTGTTTACTTTGAACCAATATGAGTTATGGATGGCCACACTGATCCACTTTTGCTGATATATCTATACTCCTAAAGCTTCTACATGTCCCCAGACAACCACATCAGCTAGGGACCAAGAGTTCAGACATGTGAGTCTATGGAGATGGCTCTCATTCACGCCAGAACAGAAGTGTTGCAAGTTTTAATCATTTATTCCCTTTAAAAGCCTTTTTGCTGAATGGTGAAGCTGGGACCATGGTTATTCTCAGAATTCGGTCTGATAGTAAATATTTCATGACATAACTTCCTCCTGTGGCCAGGAAATAATTGACAAGAAGGTTAGCTGAGGGAAGGAGAGAGTGAATGTTCCCATATCCCCGCACCTTGCCCTCACTCCACAGCATGGAAAATGGATTTCCTGCACCTGCCTCCCTGTATCTTTCCTCCCTCTCTCCAGACTGCAGATTTAATAAGATGGATCTCTAGGCTATGAAAGCAAAACTCACAACCCTGCCCTCTACCAGCCTCACAACCATGATGATGTCATTTAAACCCTAAACTTCAATTTTCTCAACATAAATTTGAGGTTGAAACATGTTTTTGAAATATTGTCAGTCAGACAAAAATTACTATGTCTGGCAGATGTGATAATTAGTGAATTTCAGGTGTTGTTTGTAGGATAGGACTGGGGAGGTCAATATTTATCAAAGGAAACTCATGTCACCCTGGCATCTTTTT
>NC_050445.1:3225715-3303215 GCF_903995425.1 Onychomys torridus
GGACATGAGACCCCCACCTCCATGACAGTCTACTGGGAAGATACAGTTGTGTGCCCTGTTCTGTAGTTCCCCTTGCTTAAGAAATGACCTATGCACAGGCATGAAACTCTAACTAGACCCAGGGGCACACACATAAAGAGAGGACATGAGAGTGGGAAGGGGAGCTTGTTGAGGAGAAGGGCTGCAGAGGGAGAGGGAGGGGACTGAGAAATAAGAATGGGAGGGTAAATGATTGTAGGGGGAGGTTTCTCAGTCCCGCCTAGCTCCGCAGTCCAGACGAATCTCTCCCACTCAAGCTCTCATAGCCGCTTATAAAATAATCACTCAGAGGCTTATATTAATTACAAACTGTATGGCCTATGGCTTAGGCTTCTTGCTAGCTAGTTCTTTCATTTTAAATTAACCAATTTCTATTAATCTATGTGTTGCCATGTGGCATAATATTCTGCTATTGCCCTGAGTCATGGAGATCCTACCGCTGTGCTTGCATTGGACTAGTCCCTTGTGCACTTCAGCAGGTCATAGATAGGGTGGATGTGTGTCTGGGTAGTAGCTGAATTAATGTGACTTGGCTGCTGGGACCACTCCTTCAGGTGATGGCTGGATCCAGCTCTCCCTCACCCCATGATGAGGGGTGGGGCCAGCTTTCCCAAATGTGGGGGTATGGGGCAGCTCTCTCTTGCATGGGGGGTATTTACTGGGTCTTTTATCTCAGGGCTGGTGAGGGGTGGGGTCAGCTCTCTGATAAGAGGGGGAGGCTCTCCATGGGGCAGTGAGGGGTGGGGCCAGCTCAGCATTGCCCTGCCCTCATGCTTCAACACATGGTTCAACACAAGGGACATCAACACAGAACCCACCTATGGCAGGACCACAGACCCTGACATGGCCAGCAGCAGCAGCCTCAGCCCAGATGTTACCATGACTCTGGCCTCTCAGATTGATTGGCTTGAACCTAGAAGCAGCATGGTCCCTGGATTCCAACAGCCAACATATCAGTTAAAGTTGGTTTACAAATTTATTGTCTAAGACATGTTAACACAATTGGCATGGATTATTTAAGAAAACTTAATTTTCCATTTCCTTAGGTCATTCTGTAGGAGATCAATGTGGGGAAGGCTAATAACAGATCATGCCTCAACTCTCAAGATAAAGTACCCCCCCTCAGTATCCATCGACTGCCAATAGCTCCTTGGCTAGGGTTGGTGTTTCACATGCCCCTCCTCTATCCATATCTGAGTGTTGACTGGCTTGATCTCGTGTAGGTCTAGTTCTGGTAACCATGACTGCTATGAGGTCATAGGTGCAACAACAATGTCATGTCCAGAAGACAGCATTTCCCAGCACCCCCATCCCATCCTTCAGCTCTTTTATTCTTCCTACTTCTTCTGAGCTATTTACATGGTTTTTATAAGGTCTTAAATCTTAGCTGCCCTTCTTTCTGCCTCTACTACCATCTCCATCCTTACTTAAAATTTTCATCACCAATATCTTCCCTCATCCTTCCTCTTTCCAACCCTATCCTCCATTAAACCTTTCTACCCTCAGTATCCCCATGACTTCTTCCTCTCCCCTACCCCCACCCCACCCCACTAAAACCTTTCCACCCCCATTATTCCCCATCACTCCTATTCCACTTAAAATGTTACCCCTGGTACCTGGTACTGCCCTTCCCCCATCTGGAACCTTTTCTTTGACTTAATTTGATGTAGAGATGAATGTTGAAGGCTAGGCTGCATATTTCCTTAGTCTTCGCACGAAAATAGAAAGCTTGGTTCTGGTTACTAATCAGTATTTGGAGAAGAGACAATGCAACTATTTCATCTCTACAGCCAGTGTGATACCATGTGTGTCACCAGCTTGTTAGGGATCCTTTGAATTTCACTGTCACTTAATAAAAGCAATGACACTGAAATCACACACACCACGGCATTGGGCAATTCATTCTTCTTTAGGACAAAATTTCTTTGTGTCAAATTAAAGTAATTTGAAGGATGAAGGCACACAGTATTAGCTGAGTCCCAGAAATTCAAATTAATGTTACACACAGCATGAAATTGTAGAACCTAGCAGCAGAGGTCCCCAAATCCTAGGGAAGGTATTCAAGATTATATATTCAGTCCTCAAACTCCCAGACCTTACAATACTCCTGTACTCAGGTCCCACAGCCAGGACAAGAACAGACACCTGGCCTGAGGACTTTCTGTACAGGTGATCTTCCTTTCTAAGTAAGAGCAGATCTCCCCACAGGTTCCATGGGAGCCTTGGCACAGGGTGGTACACTGTTGTTGCTTATATTAATGAGGTGAATCATGATACTTAAAGCAAAAAATTTCCTTGTTGGTAAATTACACTAAAGAGTGTAACCTCAGCAAAGAAGGAAGACAGGAGTGGAAAAGCAATCCAGAGGCATGCCTTCTGGGTGTGAGGTGCAATTAAACATAGCTATAACATCTTGCTACTAAATAAAAATGGAAAATAAATTTTCTTGCAACATATCCAGTAAAAATCCTTGAACAAAATTTCTCATTTTATAGATGAAAACCAAACCCTCACTGCTATGATTCTGAAATGGCCTTTATTGTCCATTCCACTGGATTTGGAAATACCTAGGAGACACACTTCTGGGTGTGTCTGTGATGAGCTTTGCAGAGAGGATTAACTGAGGAGGGAGGAAGCATCCCAAGCATGCGTGATCCCATCCTTAAAGTGGGACCAGATTGAGATGTTCAAAACCTTGTTGGTGCCAACTGTGCTGTATTTGCCACAGCCATATCTGAATGGAATGGCAGAAGTCATAAAGCCAGCACAGCTGCTTGACAAAGATCCAGCAGAGCTGAGTCACATGATGGCTGCCATGCCACCTTTGGTTTTCATCTCCACTTGTTACATAGTTGGGGAACTTTTAATATTTGTATAATTTGAGGATATTGGGTTGATAGAAAATTCCCTGTGAATCATTTATGCCTTCTGCCAGGAATGCTGCTTCTAAGCTTACTCAGTAAAGTTCTGAACGTGCTATTCCCCTCCCACTTTGAGGGAGATATCCTTATCTACTTGAAGGTCTTCCTTATGCCTTGGAGGTTGTGAGACATAAAGAAGAAGCCAGAAGTCTCTTCATGAGGCCACAAGACATTCTTGAAACATCTGTCCCTGTACTTACACTGGAACAAGATATTCAAAACAAGGCAAAATTAAAAAGGTCAACAAGATCTGGTGGGCTAGAGGAGTTGTCCACAGTTCAGATAACAAGCCTCTTCCCACTGTACACTCAGACAATTGCATGGCATACAACTCTGCCCTACACAAAGACATATTGATGAGCAAAGTATGGAGTGGAAAGATGATGAAAGTATGAGGTGTCAGGACCTCCCTCTCTTAGAAGTTAGCTCATGTAGAGCCACTATAATGTCATATGACCAAGGAACAACAGAATGCCAGGATTAGACATATAGACAAGTTCTATAAAGATATAAATGTAAACATTGATTATATTATGCCAGAATTTGAATAATAACTGCAGCAGCATTAGACTGAGGATTTTTCCTGGGCACTCTGACCACTAAGAGTTAATAATACATTGCTTGAGATATGGCAAAATGCACAGGGTGGTTGAAGATTTTGTTTTGGTCTAGTATCCTTGAAGTAACCAAAGCAACCAGCCTTTGCACAGGCTGTCATATGCCTCTAGATTCTCAAAAATTGAGTTATGGGGTTTATGAGTAAGAATGATAACTCTGTTTCTTAATGATATCAAAACTTGAGGGAAAATGATGGGAAATGATAACTCTGTTCTGTCATAGTTCATTATTATTTATAGTTATAAAAAGATGAGCAAAAGGAAGTGAAATACATGTCCAAAACCAAAAATGATAAGATCTATGTTTTGGAACATCATGAATGTATCCATGCTAACTAAATTCTGTATAAATAAAGAAACACTCTGGCTGCTAGTCAGTCAGGCTGCAAGATTCTCCAGACCACCATGGCCTAGCTCACTTCCTCTCCCGCCAACTCCTTACACCCTCTGCAGGACCCATTCACTGCCGGGAATGGCTCCTGGTATGTATTAGTCACTTTTTGGTTTCTGTGGGGAAAACAACCTAAGAAATGGTTTATTTGGGCTCATTGCTTGAGTATGCCATATATCATGGAGGAGAAGGCAGGGAGGCAGCAGATGGCCTAGCATCCACAGTCAGGGAGTAGAGAGTGATGAATGCTGGTCCTCAGTTTGCTTTCTATTTTATACCCAGTCCAGGACTCCAGTCCAAGGAATGGAGCTGCCTACAGTTTAGATGCTTTCCATTTAAATGTACTCAATCTAAAAAACCCCTCACAGATGAGCACAAAGGTTTGTCTCCCTGTGATTGAATAAATCATTAAATTGATAGCATTAGTCACCACATACACTATTCCATTTGGGAACAGAATTAGTTTCTCAGATTTTTGTCTTGTTTCAATGACTTTCCAAGCTTCTAACTGCATTCATCAAAACCACAAAGCACCAAGACAATATTCTAAACACAGGCTTCAGAAGACAAGGCCCATGAGGCTGCATTGAGTCACACAATGGTTTCATGGTGTACCCAGTCTTTCTGAGCCCCAATATCAGCAGATGCAATGGGATTAGATGAGAGAGTCAGGGAAGCCTCCTAATGCTGAATTGGTGATGCTAGTGTAATCTGGAACTGCATGTGTGCTCCCACAGATCACCCTGCTTGCATAGCCTTTGTGGAATGAGTTTGCTTCCCCTCTGGATGCTAATTGCCTTTTCAGATTATATATCTCATTAAGCTCCACGTATCTTCATTTTCTAGGCTCAGAAGTAATTGAGTGCTCTGTCATTGTTATGTTCACTATCCTGACAACATTTATTAAAATGAAGCAATTAACTATTGTCTTAAATGGAGTTTAGAGGTAAGACTCATTAGACTCTGGCTCATTACAATTAACTTAAATGATAAATGCAAAATTATTTTATCCCAGCCTTACCCTGAAAATTTGTTCAATTGGATTTCCCCAGAGCTGGCTTTCCTGACTCACAAAACAGCAAAACTAGTTAGGAATGTTTTAGTGAAACACAATATTCATTAAAGGGATATTATTAAAAAATGTAAAGGCATAAATTGGCTCACAGGGGCCCCTGCACTGTTAGCATCTGAACCCCAGCTCACCTGGCCCCACAGGGTGCTGTGTAATTGGACTCAGAGGCTCTCTGAAGTCCAGAAGAAGGAAATTGGCCCAGGTTTCAAACACTGAAGCCTTTGTTTGCATTCATTTTCACAAAAGATGCCATGGGGAGAATGGCCACACAGGAGAGAGGTTCCTCTCTGGTCACTTGCTTCAAGCAGGTCGGGGCACATGGTGTGAAGTGATTTTCTACTGTGCTAACCAGTTATACAAAACTGTTTTCACTGTCCCTTGCTGGATGGCAGACATTATAGGGAATAGTTAGAAACTCACCCCACCTTAAGTCTTAGGAAAAGGAAGTAGAAGTGTAATTTCATCAGTCATGGAACTGGAACATCTTGGATTTTCTCATCTAAAAGGGTTCTGTAGTTACACTAATGGAATTAGGAAAGAATCCTGCTGTCTTGGTCTCTTCTCTGTTGCTGAGCTAAAACACACTGACAAAAGCATCTTAAGGGAAGAAGCATTTATTTATCTCATAGTCCATCACAGAAGGGAAGTCACAGTAGCAGGGACTATAGTCTGAAGAAGAGAGTCATGGATGCATGCATTCCCAGCTTTCTTTCTCCATTCTTCTTACATAGTTCAGGATCAGCTGCCTAGGGCATGGTGCCACCTACAGTGGGTGAGTCTTCCCACCTGACTGATGCAATCAAGATAATCCCCCACAGACATACTCTAGATTTTGTCAAGTTTACAGTTATCCTCAGCCACCACACTTGTCAAACTGTAGACTGTATTGTGTCCTGACTGATAGTGATTATCTATGTATTCTTGTAGCTGCAAAGAGCCTGGCAAAATGGCAAAATATCACTTTTGTGCTCTGAAAAATGGAGATGTTTAATCTTCCAAGCTGTTGGAAGAAATGAGATAATGCGTAGAAACCCTAAACTCTACCTCAGGCATAACAGACATGCAATGGAAGAATGCTCCTTTCATCCTTAGCCCGAATGGATTATGTCAACTGGTACAACTGAAAAGATATGACACTCTGTTCAGATATGGTTTGAGAATGAGTGTGTGTTTGTGTGTGTGTGTGTGTGTGTGTGTGTGTGTGTGTGTTTTCAGGCAGAACCTCATGTATCCTAAGATGGCTGCAAACTTGCTATGAAGCTAAGGATGTTTTTATACTTCTCATATTCCTGTCTCCAGCACCCAAGGGCTAGGATTACAGGTTTGTGCCGCCACCTATTTTAGGAATTTAAATTGGGTCAGCCACTATTAAAATTAGTTATGGAGGCTTCTCCAAAACTTAAAAACAGAACTTTCATGTTGTCTAGAGCATCACTGTATGTTCACTATCTCATCATTATGGCAAAATTCCTGTTGAAAATGACTTAAAGGAGGCAAGTTATATTTTGTCATACAGTCCATGGTAGTTAGAGTGTGGGGGACCCAGAACTCTCCAAGATATAATCTGAAGGTCTCCCATTCAGTGACTCTGCTCTTCCTCCTGAAAGTTCTACAACCTTCATAGACATAGTCAACACATTTAACACGGGTAACACATTTCCATCTAATGTTACTATTATTTATCCCATGACATAAAAGTGTCTGTGGAGGGAAAGGGGAGCCAAACCCTCAGCCATGGGAAGCACAGCTTTGTGAAGTCTGGCCACAGAGAGAGAGCTCATTTGGAACTCCATGTGAATACCTCAGTTTCTTCAGTCAGCTTCTGCTGGATGTTGTGGACTCCTGACTTGATGATGTCATTTCTATCTGTTGCTATTTGTTCTTTGTTATGGAGGCATCACCAGAATGCTCTGCCCTGGACTTTCAGTGGGGAACTCCATTTGGCTGTGTTGAAGGGGCTACTTCATTGGTTTCTGGAGATGTTTTGAGCACCCATATTTGATATTATGCTGCTATCTCTCATAAATTATCTACCTAGTATCTATCTATCTATGTATCTATCTATGTATATGTGTATGTATGTATGTATGTATGTATGTATCTATCTATCTATCTATCTAGCTATCTATCTATCTAGCTATCTATCTATCAACCTATCATCTAACTATTCATCTACTTCTACTTGCTATTTTTCTTTCACTTACACTTACTATTTACTTCATAAACTCACTCATTAAGATCTAAAAATATGGCTACTGTAGATCACCTTCCAGACACACAGTGTTCTTCAGAGGACACCTGAACTTTCATGCCCATTGCTGCACTGCTCATGGTAGCCAAGACTTGGAAATGACATGTGTCCACTGATGGGTATATGGATAAAAACATGTGATATATAGTGGAAGATTGCCATGCCTTGAAACCCCAAAGCAGTCCTGCTACTTATGACAATGAATGTGATCCGGAAGAATGCTATACTAAATTAAATAAGCCAGGAACTGGGGGACAAACACCTATAACCTCACTTAAGTGGGGAACACAATATACTCAAAGTTTGCAGGATCAGAGATGAAGAGAGCTTTCCAGAGGCGGGGGGACAGTAAGAGCACAGGGCTTCCAAGCTAAGATCACTGAGCACTGGTTTTCCTGAGACCCAGGCACCAAGGTGTTTCATCTCATTGACTTTTCTGAGCAAGAAAAACAAACAGCTGTTCTTTCTCTCCTGCTACTCCCTGGGCAAAAATGCAAAGTGGAGCTGCAGGGCTGCATCAGCCTCTTGCATGTTACTTACTAAGTGTATTTAGAATGAGATAACATTATGCATTTGTCTTCTGGCAATTGTTCGTAAACCAGTTCTCACTGTCTCCTTTTCTGTCCCGTGGTATGTATACCTTGAAGGGACCTCTTTCTTTCACACAACAGAAACGCTTTGGGTCCTTATGCAGATGACCTGAAACTGCAGGCGGAGAAGGAAGGAAATCACCTTCCAGACCTCTGACACTGCTCAGTTCCTGTTGTGCTCCCCACTCCTCACAGGCCCAGGCTTCCTCAGTCTCAGTGTAAATTAGCTCTCAGTAATCTGTTGTGTACTAATGTCTTCCAAGTGTTTTCACATGAAGGAGAACTCAGAGAGCTGACATGAAGCATAACTAGCCCCTGTAAACTCTACAGAGCAAAGAGCACCTGATGGATGTCCTGAGGGCAGCTAGCAGGGCCAGAACACAGGGTGGCCTTGGGGATTTACGGCTGGCTTTGCAGAGAGTTCCACAGAGCAGAGTGCAGAAACATAGTGGGTTGGTACTATGAGAGTATGATTTCCCCAATGTTTTGATTATATATGCAAAGATCTTAGAACTGCAAGTGAGCCCCAAACTCAGAGAAAATGAATGTAGAAAACTCAAAATAAACTCATTAGGTTAGAACCAGCCAAACAGATCTAGGTTTCTGCCCCTCCAAGCCTCCAGGGAGTCTCTTGTACCTCAGTGAAATCCCATGCAGGGCGCCAACTGGTCCTGTGAGAAAAAGCAAGGAAGCTGGGGGTGATTGGCATCTTCTCACTCGTGGCTGTAACGAGGGATGCAACCTCACCTGTGAACACAGTGCAGGCACAATCTTCCTTCACCACCGTCACCCTTGATGCTATTTGGGGTGCAATTCTTTCATTTGCATTAATGATTCCTTTGTGGATGGAGTTACTAACCAGAGTGTGTGTCAGTTGTATATGTATTTTTAGCAAAGAGACCATTTATTGAGCAAGTGACATGTCTGACCCACACAGTCCTCAGAGCATCAGGAGGATTATGAGGCAAGGAGACACATATTTCTCCAAGAGTCTAGAGTGAAACTCAGGAAGCCTATGTTTGGGGGCTCACAGTCAGACACCCTCTAACATTCACCAAGACCTGCAGCTCTGGAGGTGAGCTTGACCCTCTTCTTAACTGATTTCAAACTGATCTTCAACAATAGCCCAGAGCCTGTCTCTAGTCTCATCTGAGGTGTTTCTACTCACCCTATATATTCTCAATCTCTGCATATGGTTTTATAGAAAAGGGACCAAGATTGGAGTCTAGTAAGCTGGGATGTATCTCAGTGGCAGGATGCTTATCTGTCATGAGAGGTCCTGGGTTCCATGCCCAGGATGGCAGATATAAAAGGGGTTATCCCTACCTTGATTCTGACCTTACTGCACAGCAGCCTTCAGTTTTCCACTTTTGATCTGTTAGTGCTTAGTGCAATTCTATGTCCAGAGAACACCTCGTTCCTCCCTAATTATTCCTCTGACTGGCAAGACAGCATAGACACACAGGGTCTGAGGATAATCCGATAAAGAAAGAGAACCCCCCCCCTCCCAGAACAGAGGCAAGCCCTGCCAGACTCAAGCTCATATGATGTCAGTCTTCAGAGGTGTAGAATTTCACCCTTCCTTACAACTTTGGGAATGTGTGAGCTTCCCAAAGGTAACTGTGTGTAAGCGGCAAGGCATACCTGTGCAGGGTGAATGAACTAGAAACACCTGATTTAGGTTTCTCTTCTTTCCAGTACCATCCAAATATCACAGGTATTGCTAAAATTCCTTCCCAGAGGAGACATAAGCAATGTCTACCACTCTTTGAAAGGCCCCAACTATATTCCTCCAAAGTTCACCCTGGGGAAACAATGAGTTTGTTGGGCTTTCTTCCAGAGTATAGATGTAGGGTTACTTACTGGAGTATGGGTGATCTTCCCCAAAAGCTCACACTAGAAAGCAAGGATGATGGCTTCTCCATAGCTGCATAGATGGAGTTCCCCTCCCCAGTCTTCCCTGGTCCATGTACTACACCTCCCACCCCCAGGCAATTAGGGCAGAGTTGCACACAATGGGTGGTGTGGAGAAGCTGAATACTCAGGTGAGGGCCTCCTGACTCTCCCCACCCCTCTATGAAAGGATATATCAGTCAACAAGCCTAGCTGGGATGATATTTTGCAAGGGGGCACAGCTGAGAGCCTTGAGACCAAACTTTTGTCTTAGGATGAAGAGTTCACTGTTTCCTAAAACAGGCCTTTAAGAGAGAGCCCTCACTGACTGATTGTTTCTCTCAGTGTCTGTGCTACTGGTGTTATATTTAGAAAGTGATCTCCGGTGTCAATGCATTCAAGAGTACTTCCTACTTTCTCTTCTATCAGGTTCAGAGTAACTGGATTTATGTTGAGGTCTTTGATCCACTTGGACTTAAGTTTTGTACATGGTGACAGATATGGATCTATTTGCAGCCTTCTACACATTGACATCCAGTTATACCACCACAACTTGTTGAAGATGCTAGCTTTTGTAGAGCAAAGGACATGGTCAACAAGACAAAGCAACAGCCTACAGAATGGGAAAAGGTCTTCACCAACCCCACACCTGACAGAGGGCTGATATCCAGAATATATAAAGAACTCAAGAAATTAGACATCAAAATGCCCAACAGTCCAATTAAGAAGTGGGGAGGACAGGGGAACCCATGGCTGATGTGTAAAATTAAAACACAAATATAATTTTAAAAAGTTATATTGAAAAAAAGAAATGGGCTATAGAATTAAACAGAATTCTCAACAGAGGAAGTTCAAATGGCTGAAAGACATTTAAGGAATTGTTCAACATCCCTAATTATCCGGGAAATGCGAATCAAAATGACTCTGAGATACTACCTTACACCTGTCAGAATGGCTAAGATCAAAAACACAGAAGACAGCTTATGCTGGAGAGGATGTGGAGCAAAGGGAACTCTCCTCCACTGCTGGTGGGAATGCAAGCTTGTACAGCCACTTTGGAAATCAATATGGTGCATCCTTAGAAAATTGGGAATCCATCTCCCCCAAGACCCAGCTATAGCACTCTTGGGCATATACCCAAGGAATGCTCAATCATACCACAAGGGCATTTGCTCAGCTATGTTCATATCAGCATTGTTTGTAATAGCCAGAACCTGGAAACAACCTAGATGCCCTTCAACTGAAGAATGGATAAAGAAAATATGGTGCATTTACACAATGGAGTACTACTCAGCAGAGAAAAACAATGACATCATGAGGTTTGCAGGCAAATGGATGGATCTAGAAAAAATCATCCTGAGTGAGGTAACCCAGACTCAGAAGGATGAACATGTTATGTACTCACTCATAGTAGGATACTAGATGTAAAAAAAAGATGACTAGACTGCTACCCAACTCCAGGGAGGCTACCTAGAAAATGGGACCCTAGGAAAGACACAGGGATCGCCCAGTGACAAAGAAATGGATGAGATCTACATGAACAACCTGGACAACAGTGGGAGTAATGAAGGGCAAGGTTTGAGGGAAATAAAGCTTAGGGGAGCAGGAGATCCCAGCTGGATCAACAACAGAAAGGGAGAACGAGGAATAACGGACCATGATAAATGATGACCACATGAGAACAGGAATAGGCAAAGTGCTGGAGAGGTCCCCAGAAATCCACAATGATATATCCTTTATAGACTGCTGGCAATGGTCGAGAGAAAGTCTGATCTGACCTAGTCTGGTGATCAGATGGCCAAACACCCTAACGGTCATGCTGGAACTCTCATCCAATAACTGATGGAAGTGGATGCAGAGATCCTAGACCAGGCCCCAGGTAGAGCTCCAGGAGTCCATTTGTCGAGAAAGAGGAGGGACTGTAAGAACATGAATTGTTGAATCCAAGATTGGAAAAGCACAGGGACAAATAGCCAAACGAATGGAAACACATGAATTATGAACCAAAGGCTGTGGAGCCCCCAGCTGGATCAGGCCCTCTGGATAAGTGAGACAATTGAATAGCTTGAACTGTTTGGGAGGCATCCAGGCTGTGGGATCTGGACCTGTCCTTAGTTCATGAGCTGGCTGTTTGGAACTTTGGGCTTACACAGGAACATTTTGCTCAGCCTGGAGGGAGGGGACTGGACCTGCCTGTACTGAATCTACCAGGTTTAAATGAATCCCCAGGGGACTCTTGGCCCTGGGGGAGGTGGGAGTGGAGTGGAGGGGCTGGAGGAAGGGTGGGGGTGGACACGGGAGGGGGGAGGATGAGGGAATCCATGGCTGATGTGTAGAGTTGAAACATAATAAATAAATTTAAAAAAAGAGAGAGCCCTCAGCAGTGAACGTGCATCAAATATGATGTCCCATCAGGGTCATTTTATCAGAGATTAGCAGATCAAGCAGTGACTTATTCTGATGGAAAGGGGGTCTCCCTTTCTGAGGAGGACAGGCCTTCCATCAAGAAGATTGTAGAAAAGGGAGTATAAGCTAGAGTGAGAGTCTAGTATTGTTGGCATAGGGTCAGGGTAGATGGTCCATGCAGAAACAGCTAAGCTAGACCATCTAGTGTCAACCCTTTGTCTCTCCTATAAACCTTTAAACCAAATGATTCACAACTGTATTTCTGGTTCTTAGAAATACATTCTGTGTCCTGGACACCAAGGTTATCATACTACCTCCAAGAGATATTGCTGACTTTGATTAATAAACTGAGTCCTGCAGAAATCAAGTGGCTTGTCCAAGGCCACATAAGGAGCAAATTTCAAGCTACATATCAACTTAGATCCTTATGATCAACCTGAAGGTATAAAAGATTCCAGAACTGTTAACATGACATAAATGGTATAGCCAACCACACCATACAAGCACCTGCCTGTTGTAGGGAGCTCTAGGAATCCCACATGTGAGGTAGCTAAGATGTGAGACAGATGTCATTATATCTCCTTGAGGAATTTCCATCTTCATCAGTAAGAGAAGATGAGTCCCCAGGAAGTTAGAGTTCTTATTTTTCAACCTGATCTTGGCTTCCATGACAGGCTTTTCATGTTTTCAAAACAATGCAAATATTATCTTGAGTTACTCATAAAATATACGATTCCATACACTTCTGTTTTCACTTAATACTAAAGAGAGATTTTTAAGCCTTGACCGATAAATGAGTTGTGAATGATTATTAAAGTTAACACATATCAGTGACAATATAGCCATGGGGCTCCTGACACCCTTCATAGATTTCTGGACAGAAGTCTGCAATGTCATGTCTGCCACCATGGTAGCATCAAGCAGGCATGTCTCCTTGTGAATAGACATGCTTTTTCACTTATTATTTTGGAGAAGGAATCTGTTGTTATTGTAAAGGCATTTATGGCATCCCATTTCTTTAAAAGAAAGACTTATTTTTATTTGTTTCTATATAATTGTATAATATTATGTATGTGTGTGCCACAACACACACACACACACACACACACACACACACACACATTTGCCAGTATGAGTGTATGCAAATGTGTGTGTGTGTGTGTGTGTGTGGTGTGTGTGTGTGTGTGTGTGTGTGTGTGTGTGTGTGTGTACCTGCAGAGGCCTGAAGAGGGTACTGAATCCCTTGGAACTAGAGTTATAGATATTTCTGAGCCTCCTAACCTGGGTTTGACTTGGACTCCTATCCTCTGAAAAGGTAACATGTGCTCTTAACTGTTGAGCCATCTCTCCATCCCAATGTTTTATATTAGTCTAGTTAATTTATTTATGTTTGTGTGTACTGGTGCTTGCTGAGATCATAAGAGGGCATTGGATCCCTTGGAAGTGGAGTTACAGGAATTTATGGACTGCCTGATATAGATGCTAGGATCTGAACTCTGGTTCTCATGATTGAACAGCAAGCATGCCTAAATGCCAATCTTCTTCTCCAGCCCCGACCCCACTTATTACTTTTGAAGTTAGAAATTCCAGTTAGTTTACATTATAGTTATCATTTCTGTTGTTAAGTAATATCCAATCAACCTGAAGTGAGTATAGTGAATATTTGCATCCTCTGTATTCATGCTTGTCATTCTGCTAATTAAAATGGCAGTGGCCATGTTGTAACTCAGTCAGTCACCACCACCACCTTGTACTGCCATCAGTGAACAATACACTGACCTACTTGGGTGCAGAGGATTTTGTGTTTTCCAACATGAGCCTGGATCAGCGCTAGTCAGTCATCTCTGAAGACTTCCTTGTTCAGTGTGTGTTAGCCATTTTTTTTGGTTGCTCTGTTATCAAATCATTGGTAAAACTTAGCTTAAGAAAGTCTGGTGGTTTGAATGGGAATGTCCCTGATAGTCTCAGGCATTTTAATACTCTATCTTTAATTGGTGTTGCTGTTCGGCCAGATTTATGAGGCATGGTCTGGCTGGAAGAAGTATGTCACTAGAGGCGGGCTTTGGGAGCTTGAAACTGAACACCATTTCCAGTTTGCTCTCTCTGCTTTGTGCTGTGGTTCATAACGTGAGCTCCCAGCACCATGCTCCTGCTGCCATCCCTGCTCCTTATTGTCATGCTCTCTGCCATGATAGACTCCTACCCCTTTGGAACCATAAGCCTCCTAAAACTCCCTCTTCTATGAGTTTCCTTGGTCATGATGTTCGATTAGAGTAATAGAAGAATAACTAAGACAGAGAAAATAGGTTTATTCTGCTTCACAGGTCCAGGGGATACAGCCCACCATGGTGGGGATGGTAGGACATCAAGAAAGCAAAGTAGCTAGTCATATCCTGCCTGCAGCCAGGAAGCAGAAAGAAAACAGGAAGTGGAGCCAGGCTAAAGCAGTGTGAGACCAATCTCTTGTGATCTACTTCCTCTAGGTAGGTCCCTAGCCCTCTTCCAGCTGGGTACCAAGTTTTCCAGCATGTGAGCCTAGGGGGGTATTTCACATTCTAACCACAGCAGGCCGTGAATAAAAGCATTTGATGGTTATTACATTAAAATGCAAGACAATAAGGGCTGGGGAGACTGTTCGGTTTATAACATATTGTCTGGGAAAGTATGAGGATTGATATTGATTCCTAATACCCATATAAAGCCCCTATGTGCTGGTGCATACCTTTAATTCCAGTGCTGGAAAGGCAGAGACACCTGGTTCCCTGGGCTTAACAGCCAATCAACCTGGCTTAATATACAAGTTCCAGGCCAAGTGGGAGAGCTGACAGGATGGATGAGACCTGAAGAATGACAGTCAAGGTTGACCTCTGGCCTCCACATGTACTTGTACACACACACACACACACACACACACACACACACACACACACACACTGTGCACATACACACTGATACACAAATGCACATGCACACAAATAAGACAGCCTAACTGGCCATATTCAATGTTACCTAAATGTATGTGTAGTAATGAAGTCACTGTAGGCTGTGGCTATCTGAGATGGTTTTACAGAGGCAGTAAGTTTGAGTGATGTACCTTCATAATTAGGTTGTTTAATTGATTGGTGGTTGACTGGCTTAGCTAAGGATCTAGAAATTGTCTGAGCCCAGTGTAGAGAAAAGATACTTTAAACCAAGGAAGGACTTGAACAATGGATCTGTGCAGAACAGTTGTGGTCTCTGCAGAATGGAAAGAAGATGTATCCATCAGTAAGAGACCACAGAGAGCCACAGAGACAAGATTGGGTAGTAATGAGAGACTGCGTACTCCAGTGTCAGAACAGTGGGGCACTTCTTGGAAACAGTATCTGTCTCCAGCCCTAATTGTTTTTGCAGACCTCTTCTCACCATCACTGATGCTGTGTGCAGGATCATCATGCATTGATGCTTTCCCTAGTAGACAGATGAGCCTACAGAAAGGGAGTCACCACAGCTAAGGTCAGCCCCGCCTAGCAAACTCAAGCATGTTCTTGGCACTGTGGACAGAGTCCCCCTCCAAGGACAGGTTCTGTGTGGTCCTCTCTTCTTAGACTGAGATCTGTCTGAGGAATGCCATTGTCCCAGGAAGTTTAGGTTTCCCACTATAATGATATTTGGAATCCACTTCCTCTGTAGACTCCAAATTCCATTGAGAATTCTCTTGTGCTGTTTGATTATAGTGAACTACTTGTTAGTAAGGCAGAGTAAACTTTTATAAGTTACTTTAAAAATATTATTAAAAGGAGGCAATACATGGTATAAAAAAATCATTGCACAAACCAGTGAACCCTAAAAGAGAATATTATTAGCCAAGTTCATGAGCTAACCAAAGCACTTCTCCTGTGCCTATCTTACACCTATGAAGTTAGGCACAATTGCAAGACTACTTCTCAGTATTTGGCTGTTCCTGGTAGTTTTACTAAGTATATGTTTATCCCTAAAAATACATCTATGAGCTCTATTTGTCATGGAGTTTTTAAAGTACCTTTATAATACATATTTATGATTTTTTTCCTCCAAAAGTTATGTGTAAAATTGTGCCTGGTAGTATATATTCATATTGATCAATTTTATTTGTGTTTACTATTTTTTTAACCTTTCTATATAAATGTATTTTGTGATGTTTATTAGTTTTTGAAACAATGAAATCTGTATTTGTCCTGTTTGGGGGTTCATTAATATTTGCTAACATGACCTTCACTTCTGGAGTCCCTGCAATAGAGTCATTGAGGATGGACACCCCAGAATTTCAGCACACATGTGCCCCTGTGTATCATCAGCCAACAGCAGTTTATGAGGTCTCATTGTCCAGGAAAAACAGCATAGGATAATGTGGTGGTGCATACCACTCAGGAGGCAGAGCAGAGACAGGTGGATCTCTGTGAGTTCAAGGCCAGCTTATCTACATAGTGAGACCCTGTCTAAAACAAACAAACAAACAAACAAACAAACAAGTAAACAAGCAAAAAAATACCCAAACACCACAAAGGATAAAAAGATAGAAGAGTAAGGGCAGGCTGGCAGCATTCTGGGTAGCAAAGGGCAACCTCTCCTGCTTGGGGTGGAGTTTCCCTCTGATAGACTCACTGCTGCAGTGAGCAATTCCTTCTTCTAGGCTTTCCCTTGAGGAAAAAGTAAGTCAGGTGAGCACTGAGTGACACAAAGCACTGTAGGCAGAGGAGGTCCTGTCTCAGGAGTGGGGGATAGGTGAGGGGGAAATGTCTTCAGAAGGACGCCAGTTCATCTACCTTTTAAAAGACTAACATTGTCCAGAAGAGGTTGCTCCACCACCACCACCATGTGCCTAGAGCTTCTTACTGAATGTCTCTGGGGTAAGAGGCAGAAGTGAGTCCTTCTGGGATAGGAGGGGTGTAATAAGCACCCTGCCTCCTCCCAGGTGTCTAGACTCAGGTCTCTAGCTCATTAGAGAAGGAGCCATATCTCTGCACCCTCACATGCCTGCTCTGAAAAGCAAAGCTGCCCTGTGAGCCAGGCAAGCCTCGCCCTCTGGATGGATCTCTCTTCAGCTCAAGTGCTCCCTCTGCTCTGTATGCTTTGAGAGGTCCTCAGAAAGAGGAATTGAGACAGTCAGACTAAACTGCATTGCCCTGGCCCCTTCAGGAGGAACCTCAAAGAGAACACAGTCACACCTGCCCCAAGTTGGGCCTCTGTGATGCCTCTGTGCTGCTGACCAACAGAGCCTGGCCCTGGCAGAGATGGAGGAAGAAACAGAAGAGGCAGGGTGGCTGCAAGTAGCAGAACATGTGTGTGTGTGTGTGTGTGTGTGTGTGTGTGTGTGTGTGTGTGTGTGTGTATGTGTGTGAATGAATGTGGCCAAGAGCTACAGACTAGAGGTGGAAGATACAGCAAGTTCAAAATATTTTTTAAAATAAAGATAGGAATTTAGTTTTTTGTTCCTTTTCTTTTATTCCCTTCCCTCCTGCTCGCTCCCCTTTCCCCTTCCCCCTCCCCCCTTCCCCTTTCCCTCTCCTCTCCTCTCTTTTCTCTTCCTTTCCTTCCCCTCCCTTGCTTCCTTTCTCCCTTTTATTTTCTGTTTAACTTGTTTGAGGCAGACTCTTAGCCTGTAGCCCAGGCTAGCTTTGAATTCAGCCTCGATCCTTTCATCTCTGCCCCCTGTCCCAGGTCCTGGGGTAAGGTCTGTACCCCCACCACCATGTACCTATAGCTTCTTACTGAATAGTTTGAGTGTTGCTAGTTTTTCTCTATTTTTCTAATATATGCATCCAATGCCACACATTCTAACCAGAGCATAACTTTAGACATATCATATGAGTTTTATGATGTAGTGTTTCCATGGAAGATATTTTATTTACCATGGAGAGCTCTTATATTACCAATGGTTATTTTAGGTTTTGTGACTTATTTTTAAACATTAACTATGTAGATTCTCCTTGGTGTGTGGTAAGATTACATCCTGAGACATTTGTCAGAATATGATACTGCAAAAGATCAAAATACATTGCAAATCAAAAGTGCTGCAACTTGAAAGTGCATTGAACATGCCTAACCTAGTGAAGCCCACATGTCAGCAGTGCAGCACACAAGAGGTGGTTGTTTCACACTAGTGGCTGTGTGGCCAACATGGTGCAAGGGGCAAGTCTGCATGCTTGCTACCGCTATCTCCAGAGAGTAGAGATTCACATCACTAGCCTGTCAAAATATCAGAATACTGAATTCAAATACAGCCCAGCCTGTACTGCTTTCACGTCAGAAAAAAGTGAAAAGAGAAAAAGAAAAGAAAAAAAATCAACATGTAAGAACCATCAAAAGTCAGCGACTGTTTACACATTTTAATTTCATTAGCAATTTCTTTTGCCTTTTGAGGAAATGAATTTGTTTGAATTCAATCATTTTAATTTGTTAAGGTTAATGTTACAGCCAAACTATAGAACTTTTGAAAATTAGTTCAAAAGCCGGGGGTGGGGGAAGGTGTATTCTACAGTAACTCTGTATAATCAGGCAAATTAATTAGGTTTTGAAAACCTTTTAATTTTTTTTCTTCCTTATAGCCAGTCTTTGAGAAAGATGATGTAGTAAATTTTAGTAGCTTTATAGGTATATTCTAATAGTTGGTTTTGTTCATAGGTATATTCTAATAGTTGATTTGTTTATAGGTATATTCTGGTAGTTGATTCAGATTTTATAGACTAGGATGCTCTAAAAATATTCTTGATGGTTTTGTTTTATTTATTGTTTGATTTTATAACATAGTTTTTGATAAAATTTACCCTACATTCTGTCTTCTCCAACTCTTCCCATTCCTACTTCTTCTCTCTTCTGCTCTTATGAACTCATAGCAACTGTGGTGTCCTGTACAAAGTCTGCACAAGATCAAGCTAGTCAGCATTTCTGCCCTGATCATTGAGGTACCCATTATAGGGTAATTATTCTACAATGTCTCCTGTGGCTTGCCTTAGTAAATAAAAGTTTTGAACAACCTTGTAACCAAGTTAATCATTTGCTTTGAGATCATTTAAAGTAATGTATTGTGTACTCAGCTTGTTTAATTTAACTTGCCTTTAATAAAAGCAGATTAATCATTCTTACTCTTACTATGCCTTGGATTCCTCATGTCAATTTTTATAAGCTAAATAGAATGAACAGCTTTAATTTTAAACTATGTTTCTTCTTATATTTTCTCCATTGCCCTGACTCAGAACACTGTGTGTGTGTGTGGTGGGGTAATGGTAATTAGATTGGATTCCTCTCCTGAAAGCAACAATGTTGAAAATAACAGATGACCCACAAAGCATATGAAGGTGACATGTGGACGTGGGCTTGTCACATTCTGCCTGTGGTTTTGTTTGCTTTTGTAAGTCACTAAGGTCAGAAAAGCAGCTTCTTCACTTGCAAAAGCTCAATTAACACAAAAACAAAACAAAAAAGCCTTAATACTTTCTCAGAGCAGGCTTTGTAGTTGGAGTTTTTTACAGTCCCTCTCAGGCCTGTAGCCACTCAGACCCAAGTAAACACACAGAGACTTAAATTATAAACTATATGGCTGTGGCAGGCTTTTTGTCATCTAGTTCTTATATCTTAAATTAATCCATTTCTATTAATCTATAAGTTGCTATGTGGCTTGTGGCTTACTAGTACTTTACATCTTGCTTCTCATGGCGGTGGCAGCTGGCAGCATCTCCTGACTCAGCCTTCTACTTCCCAGAATTCTCCTCTCTCTTTTCTCATCTATATTATACTTCCTAACTGGCTACTGGCCAATCAGCATTTTATTTATCAATCAACCAGAGCAACACATTTCACAATATACAGAAATACATTTCCAGCAAGGCTTGATATGATGTTTGGAAGATAGAGAGGATGGTTCTTTGTTAAGGGGGTGGGGCTCACTTTTGGTTAAACATCCCCAGGTATCAGCATCTTATGCACCCTGCCATAGCCCATGAAGACCATAAAGCTGAGGAGATATTGACAGTTGATGGGGATTAATACAGAGACCCAAAACTGGTCAGAGAGCTGAGAATATGAGGCTGTGGAATGTTCATCCTCTCCTCCCAAGGATCATGGACCATCAAGGGATGGGGAATGATTGCAATTCCCACCTACATGTATTATGTACAACAATGTGGTAACTTTATTGTCAATGCCTGGTAGTGTCTCTCCCTATCATCCTTGTTTGTTTCACCATATGAGTATTCCAGAATGCTAGAATTTATCTCCCCTTTTGTTTGTCTGTAGATATCTTACCTTCCCTTAAGAGGCTTCAGAGCAATTCACCTGATCCAGTGATGTGTTTGCAGTCCTGAGCCTGGATCCTCAGGCTAGGGGATCAGGTTGCTCACACTGCTAGACATCCATCTTTGTCAGGTATATTGAGAAGTTTTGGTGTGTGATGAGACCCTGATTTCAGTGTTCTCTCCCAGAAGGTGTTTGAGTGACCCCATGTGGGAATTAGCTTCTGTCAGGGGTGAAGAAGAGTGGCCTCACCTCGGTTCTCTTTCTTCCCTGACATGAGCCTTCATGGCTTTGCAGTTACAGCTCATTGATAATGCCTTTTGGTAGCCCCAGCCTCCTCCATGTTTTATTTAGATGGTGTGGATATCGTTGCTCAGAAATGTATCCTGATATTAGCCAGTGCATCACAGCCAGATGCAAACCTGCTGACTCCTCTTTTATCTTGGGAGTTTCTCTTCGGCTTACTTCAGTCTCTCAGTTCTATCCCTTATCATGCTGTAAACCCCAGTGTATTCTGGTGAATTTAAAAATATTTCTGTGTAACATCATTTGTGTCTTGTAGTTGAAAACTCTTCGAGGAAAAGATGTAGTGTTTATTGGAAGCAGAGGTATAGATTAATCTTTATGTTTGTAGGTATCATATATTTCATAACTTACAAAATAAATGTATTTTTAACAGTGACAGGGATATAGTGATAAAATGGAAATAGTCTCTAGCCAGGAAGCATATCCAAAAGCTTTGGGGACAATTCAGATAACACTTAAAGAGAAGGAATGAGCACTGTGGCAATTAAAATGGCAGGCTTTACACAAGGTAAACTTCTGAAACTGTATTAAGATAAGTTTGGTGATGAGTGAAGTTTCCCAAGCTAGACAGCATCAGACAGCTGCAAGCCAGGCTGGAATGGAAAGTCAGTCAAGCTCACCATCCTCCTGCCTCGACCTCCCAAGTGCTGGGATTACAGGTGTGTACTACCACATTTCGTGTTTGCATATGTACATATGCATGAACATATATTTGTGTGTGTAGTGTGTACCTATATATATGTTTATGCGTATGTATATATTCATGTACACACATATATATATATATAACCCTATATGTATGCATGTGTGCTTATATGTGCATGTTTGTGTATGTCCTGTGTACATGTATACATGTATACTGTGTATATACATGCATGTATGTGTATTATACATGTGTTTATATGTGTATGTCTGTGTGTATATATATGTGTATATGTATAGGTATGTATGTTCATGCATGTATGTATGTATATTTGTATATACATATGTATGCTTATATATGCATGAGTATATGTGTATGTGTATATATGTATCTATATGCATGTATGTATATGTTTGTATGTGTATATATTTATATGATTGTGTATGTGTATGAAGCTATTGTTTTATTGTCTCCCAATTTAAGTTTAAAAAAATCCCCAAAACAAAACAAAAAGCCTAACAAAATTCTTCTTTTTCCTCTTCACTCTTACATAACTTAACTATTTCCTCTTCATGTTTTTAGGACCTTCCCCTGAGAAATGTTGCAGGGATGAGATCACACAATCCTCAAACAGGAAGCATGGGAACTCAGTCACTTAGGTCACTGTGAACTGGTACAGCATGTTCCTGAAGGCTGCTTAGTGTCGCTGAGTTCTGAAAACCCAGGCATAGCCTCTTCCTGACAGTGGCGGCCCTTACCTGGAGGATTGTGCTAGGGCAGGCCAGGTCCTGTGCAGGGTCCCAGGCTAGCGAGAACCAGTGAGCAGCTGCTATGCCCATCTTCTTGTTCTTTTGATAAGAAGGTGGGAGGGAAAGGGTGATGGAGATGATCAAAATGTGTTCTATGCACAAATGAACTAATCAAGCCCTAAAGACGTTTCCAGGCCGCTCAGATGCAGCCATTGACGGGCAGCCAGCATCCGTTCTCAGCAGAGCAGGCTGTGCTCACTCCACCCTTCTCCTCAGTGTGCCTCTTGGCCGGCCTGCAGCCCTCGTTCCTTGCTGTAAGGCCAACTGGAAAGCTCTCAGCTTCTTCCTTGTTCTTTGTGCTGTGGTTCACTGGGGCTCATACACTTCCTGTTCTGTAGGTTTAAAACCAGTTCTGGGTAATTTATACCCTAAAGCACTTATTCTAGAGTGTTTTTCTCTCCTGTGCTGGGCTGACAGAGGGGAACTGCCATCCGAATCCTCTTTTTGTTGGTTATTTGGGCAGCACTTGGGTTCTGTTCTCTACTTTGACTGTCTTTTCTTCTGCTTCATCTGATCAGCCATTTATCTTACCTGTTGTCAATTCCACTCTGAGGATGGCTGTTTTATTGTTGGAAGCTTTGCTTTTGTTACCTTTATCTTTCATGACTTTACCCAGGGGACCCGGGGCTTTTCTCTGCTTTCTTGAACATCTGGAGTGTAGTTACACTGGCCTTACTTGTGAATCATGCTGTCATGTTTCTGTGTTCACTAAATGTTTAATGTGTGAATACTGTCTTACATACCCACTGCAGATCAGTGTCAGCCTCCAGTCCCTTAGAGTTCAAAGATCACATTACTGAGACCAGACATGGCAGTAGGTGCCCTCCAAGGCTCCCTGTGGCAGTCAGCACTCAGAAGCCACAATCTGGTCCTTCCCTCACACAGTGCTGTGGTTTGTTTGTTTGGAGCTGGCTGGTCTTGAACTCCTATGTAGGCGAGGATGATTTTGAACCTCTGATCCTCATGCCTCTGCTTCCCAAGTCTATGACTGCAGAAAAGCCCCAGAATGTCCTGTCTGTGTGGTGCTGTAGAATGAGCTACTAGCTGACTTTACCTGATTATTACAGAGTGGTAGGTAAGAGAGTAATGATAAGAAATTAATGTGTCAGAAAGTCTAGTTTGCTGATGTAAATTGTGAGTTCATGCTCATGTGGAACTTGAGAGTTCTTGGTTTGGCAACCAACTATGTGATAGATTCTGGGTTGCATTAATGGTTGTTTTTAACTTTCTGAAACAACTTTAAAAACTATGGAGTGATCTAGGATGTTATTATAATCATATCTCTAATGAACAGTAGAAATCAGAGTTAAAGCATGGAGAATATATTCAGAGCCCCTAACTGTCACGAGTTCCAGAGAGTTGGGAGGACACTTGACAGCTGACCCAATTCCATTTCCACTTTCTAGACACTCCTGACAGAGATGTACTGAATCTATGAGGCCTCAGGAGCTATTGAAACCAACCATCAATGTGTATGTGTTTGTGTATGCATGTGTGCATGTGTGTGCACTTGTATGTGCATATGTGTGCCAGTGCATGCATATCTGTGCAAGTACACATGTTCATGTGTATGTGTGCATGTCTGCATTGTGAATGCTTGATTATGTGTGTTTGTGTGTGTATGTGTGTGTTACAAACAAAAGAAAGATGGCAGATGTGGATATTTGTTTCTCATGGTTATCCTCAGTCACTGTCTTACTTTTCTGTAGATTTTTCGCTCCCTCTCACCCAGGTGGGTGCTTCTCAACTGGTGACATCCTGGATCACTTTGAAAAGGTGCCCAGTGTTGTGATTTAAATGAGAAATGCCCCCCATAGGCTCATGTGTTGGAATACTTGGTTCCCAGTAGGTGGCGCTGTTTGGGGAGACTATGTGGGGAGAGGGAGGCAGTACTTCACAGGTGATAGATTTGAGGGTTTGTTGTCTTCTTTTAAAAATGCTTCCTTTATTGAAAGGATCCCTTTAAGTCTGTGTCCCCTGCTAACCTGCATCTCACTTGGAGATCAGTACAAACATAGATGTGTAATCACACAGGAAATCTTGGCAAAGGAAATGTTGAAGTTATGGCATGTTTGCAAAGACATCAATGACATTTATTTTTAGTCATGCCATCTCTCTTCTTGCTTTACAATGAACCTGTACAGCAGATATAAGAGAAAGGGTCCAGGGCTAATCTTCCAGGCTCCTGTGTGACACTGACTAAGAAAAGAAAGAAAAGGAGTGGGCTGAGGTGGAGTTGAAAGGGCACAATAGATATGGAGGGATGAGAGGAGGAAGAAGGACCCAGAAAGAGATTGGAAGGTTTCCCAAGGAAGTTATCTTTTCCATGTTTCAGCACACCTTAAACTTAATTGAGGTAAGCAAGCTAAAATATTCTTATGTCTGGCAAAAATTGTCAGGATAATAATGAAAAAAAAAAAGAAACTTGAAACCCAGATCAAAGTACTAAGAATAGATTTAAGTCAACAGAAATGCAATTTGAAAAGTAATGGTTTCACCAGTGAACTAAAAATGTCCTTTTAGAAACAAAAGAATTCAGGCAGGCAAGAGCTTAGTGTAGTGTTGTTTTCTGGCAGATGTGAATAAGCTTCTTTTCATCCCAGATCAGGTACTAACTATAGAACAGAGTACCAAATATACCGAAGTACACCTTGGAGGAGCAGTGGGCTCTTTGGGGTGACTTACAGGAGTAAGTATGGATGGTAATGACAGGAGTGTGGATGACTGGCAGGCAGCTATCATCACTGAGAAGTCTATCCCAGCCTGGGTGCTGACTCCAAAGCTGCAGCCCTACAGCTTCCTGCACACTTGCAGAGGGTTCTACACTTAACAGGACAGACTATCTCCTACAGGCCATCCTGTTACTCAACCCAGTTACTCAACTGCCCATAACATTTGCTTACTCCTTGCATAATCTTGGTGAACCCTATAAACTTCTGATTTCCAGGACATGTGAGGTTCATTTACTCCTTGAGTCTCATGAGCCTCCCTTGCAGAAGAAGCAGAAGAAAAATGCTACACAGCACTCCACTCTTTCATCTGGTTCTTCCTTCCTTTCTGCTTCCTTCTTTGGCAATATTTCCTGAGTCTTGCAGAGAGTGATGGAGATATCTGTATACGGCTAACCATTAAGCAATTTTGATGACAGCATTTTGCCAGATTATTACACTTTCTTTGGCCATGTGGTCATGTGGTTAGGAATACAGATTCTTTATTTCTATCTCAATTAGCAACATTAACTCTCAAATCAGATGTCCGTGTTGTAAATCTCTATATGTACATATATATGTATAGAGTACATGTGCGTTATAGAATATCCATTATACAAAGGGTTAAAGAATCTGCAGCAATGTTTCTTGAGGTTTCAAAAATAGGCTTATAGAAATGCAAATAGATTGAATTTATAAGATAAAAACCTGAACCAGCTGCCAGGAAGAAGGCTCAACCACAGAGTCAGATGGCTGTTGGCCACAGTATTGAGAGAGGAGCTGTGGAATTGCAAAGATGAAAGGATATGACACAGTTGAGGCATGGGAGTAGGTGTACAGGTGACTGGAGGTCCAGACAGGTAGACAAGAGGGTGGGCAGATACCATTGGGTCGACCAAGTCAGCATCAGGGAGCAAACTGAGCTGGAGTTATGGGAATAGTAGAAAGTTCTTTCCCTGTCAACCCTTGATCACATATGGGGTGTCAGATGACAGGTCTGTGGAAGTACTCATTTTTCCAGTGCTAGTGTCCATCTCCTTATGGGGTCCAGAAAAAGGAGTTGCACTCTTCCATCATTCTGGTGTGTCTGATAAGCTCTTGGGCCTGGTTTCCCTGATATGATTTTAATACACCCATGTGTCCCTACAGTCTCAATTCACCTTAATAATTTGTAATGTGGTGCCCTTTCTACTCCCAGGAATATGTCATGCATTAGTCTGTGCTGTGTGGGTGGCACCAGACAGATAGCATTATTGGAGGCTCTATCCAGGCATATAGTAATACTCAAAATGGAGGTAAAAGCTGCTTGTAAAATGGAGTCTCTTGGGGGATGTACAGAAGACCAATCTTTGACACAGAGTGAGACAGCCTAATTTCAACACCAAATCCTTTGGTAACACCCATTCTTCTGTCTTCTGGTACTTGATAGAGACCTGATGGACTGTGTTATACCAGCCATTAGGTATACTTAGCTATCATCATCTGAGGGATGGGTAGTTATATTGCTTAATTTCTTTGCCTCCAAAGCACTCAGGCTGATTCCATCCACTCCCTTATCCCACAGCCTCACAAGCCAGAATGCAAAATCAAGCAGCTCAGAGGCAGAACACTCCCTGCTTATCACAACTGCTTGCATAAGGCCCTGAAGTTCCCCATCTGCATGCTGAAAAGTGGATTTCCCTTCTCTGTAATAAAGACGGGACCTGAAGGCTGTCTTCTCCCTCATTTTCTTCCTGCTCCTTATCCGACTTTTCCCATCGCTTCCAAGCCTTTGGCTCTCAGTACAGGTTCTGCAGCACAGATCTAACCTGTACACACTTTCTCTTGCATCCTGACCACCATAAGAAAGAGCAAATCGACACACCCATCTCACCCCCCCCCCTTCTTCACTTTCCTTTTGTCTTAATTATTTTCCTATTGTCATGATGAGATTGCAACCAAGGCAACTTATAAAAGAAAGCATTTCACTGGGGGGCCCACTTACAGCCTCAGAGGGTGAGTCCATGATCATCATGGTGGGAAAGATGGCAGCAAGGAAGCATGGTGCTGGAGCTGAAAACTTATATCCTGATCCACAAGTTGGAAGGAGAGAGAGAGAGAGAGAGAGAGAGAGAGAGAGAGAGAGAGAGAGAGAGAGACTGAGACTGGGCTTGGTGTAGGCTCTGACATCTCAAAGAACACCCCCAGTGCCACACTTCCTCCAACAAGGCCACACCTCCTCATCCTTTTCAAAACAGTTCCACCAACTAGGGACCAAGCATTCAAATATATGGGAGTCATTTTCAATCAAACCACCACAGCTTTCTAAATCAGAGGTTAACACAGAGGCTGGTAACTACATGTCCTTTACTTATTGTAATTTCTCCATTATACTACTAGGTTCTTTCTTGAAAGGCAGCTGAGCTTGGATTGCTTGTATTATTACCACAGGACAGGCATTCATTCCAGGGAAGGTCAACAAAGGCACAGGAGCAAGGGATTATGGGTTGTAATGTGATTTTTTTTTAAAAAAATGCAATTTGAAAAGAATATTGATGTTTTACTAGCCTTGATTCTTCCTTTTCTAAAGATACTTCATTGTCTATTAATGGAGAAAAATTAATACATGTCCAAATTTTCTTAAAATAGTCTAAGGCAGGAGTGGTAAAGTAAAAATAAAACTGACCTGGTCATCAAGTAGGTAAAAACACTTGAAGCCAAGCCTAATGACCTGAGTTTAATCCTCAGGACCCACATAGTAGAAGAGAACCAATTCCCTCAAGTTGTCCTCTGACATCCATACAGACCCAATGGCATGCATGTGTAATTATACGAATGCATTCACTGGCACACATATATGTGCACACATGCGCACACACACACACACACACACACACACACACACACACACACACACACCAGTAGTAAATAAATGTAATAACAAAAGTAAAAATGACCCTTGAGATAATAAGAAAACCTTGAAGTTGTCATAAACTTCCTGTTCATATTTCAACATGTCTGTGTCCTGCCACAGCCTGTGCCCAGCACAGTGAGCAGCACCAGGGCCTGTCTATAACCCAGTCACTAATGCCCTGTCTTCTTCCTTTGCTGCTCCTGTAAGCCCTGATGTTTTGTTTCCCATCTTCAAATTTCTCTCATTCTTTTCATGCCCTGCTCCCTCTTGAAATCCCAAGCTCAGGGTCTCAGCCCGCTCTGTTCTCTCCACCTGAAGATGGCTTGGAATCCAGATCAGACAGGTCACCCTGACCCCATTCTTGCTCAGTGTAAGGTCGATCCTACCGACCTCATCCCTTCTGCAGTCAGCTGGGTGCTGTGGTTGTCCTGCTCAGGGACAGCTCCTTCCTACTCTCTCTCATTCTTTCTGGTCTATTCTTATTCCACGCTATCCTGATCTCCTGAGAGGGTTTGTGTGCACACCAGATGGGACAACACACAGCCGGGTTCAATAATGTATAGTTGACTAATAGAACAAAGCAGTGGGAGGACAGAGGATGAGACATTCAGGTACAGGAGAGCCTGAGATAAACATGGTTTAGGAAATCCTGATTATTCTAAAACTCAACTAAGATATAAATCCTCCAGTAAGGAAATAGACAAATACACTATGTGTAATTAGCAATAAAGAGCTTTGCTGTGATCGTGGGAGTGGACTTAAAGCATATCTAAGTGTTAAATGCATTATTTCTGGATTCCCTTTAAATGCAGAGGCCCTCAAAACCCAGGCACAAAGACCATGTAACAGCAGCTTGAAATAGGCATTAACTCCTGTGTACAGCTCCCCTTGATCCAGGCTAGCATTTCATTAGCATGCTGACTGCAGACTGCAGACATGTATGATGCTAGTGATAGTTACTGTAAGCAAATGGCAGGTTTTTTGTTTTTTAATTCAAAGAAATAATCTAGATAAGCAATCACCTATACTCTTCTTCTTTCATGAATTCTGTAGGAACAGCTCAGCACTCCGAGCTGGGTGCCTGTAGGAAGAAAGCAAGGTCTGGTTGTAGACTTCATCACAAACACAAACTCATCAATACTGCCACTGTTGCATAGCAGTTTCCTCAGAGATAAATTTGTCCCTCTTGTAGGGAAGCTCATTAAGACATCTGATGTTCTAAGGGGAAGTAAAACATTCCATTTTGACAGGGGTGGGGATGGGAGTGAGGGTAGGGTATGGGGTGGATCTTAAGCTCAGAAAGCAAACGACTCAAAGGCTTCAGGAAGTCCCTGAAACTTACCATATCCACCAGCCCCTTCCCTCCCCAAACATATGTAAGCATTAAAGATTGCCAAGAGACTCTCAGACAAGCTGAGCTGCCTAGAAGAGGCAGAGGCTGGCCAAACAGCCTGGAAAGAACACTCTTCATCCTGTTAAACTGCCTGCAGGCTGTGCTGTGTCTGTCCTCTATCTAGGTTCTTAGCTTCGTGAGCTGTCACCCATGCTGGGGTGGGTTTTTGGACATACAACTATCTAAGAGTCATTTCTGCTAATGTAAGTAACCCCTTACCAATATTTCTGTCACTGATACACTCATTGGTTCACTAAATTGGACTTTGGTGGTGCCCTTACTTTGGTCTGTTGTCAGTTCCCTATCTGGGGTGTGTAGACATTTGTTCACTATCTGTGTGGTCACCAGGAATCAGGATTCTTTCTGGTGAGTTAAATGAATGGTACCCTCATCATTATTGCTGGTCCTAAACCACATGTGATTTACAAGGAAACCCAGACCAATGAGCAGCTACTTTTGAGTACTGGAGGAGCAGTGGTCCCTGGAGATGCCTGTCTCAGGATAGAAAACAGGGCTCATAGACTACACCAAGGACAACTTGGGTGCCAGGAAGGGGATGCCACATACCTACAGACAAGTGGAATTAATGCAGAGTATAAGATGCGTGTGTGTGTGTGTGTGTGTGTGTGTGTGTGTGTGTGTGTGTGTGTGTATAAGAGAGAAAGAGAGAGAGAGAGAGAGAGAGAGAGAGAGAGAGGAGTCTGTCCCAGAAATGCCACCTCTTTTCCTTATGTTCTATCTCCTCTGGCCCTAAGATTGGCATCCATGCTAAAAATTTTCCTAGGAATGTATTTGTTTCTCCCTCCACAAGTTCTAGTTTCTGAGGGCACAAGGACCTCCCCCAGTTTCTCTGATAGCACTATACTCTGCACAGGGACATGAGGCTTAACCAGATGCAGAAAGCATCTCCGTGGTGCAGTTTCAAAGGAAGGACCCCTCACACACTCCCTTCAGTAAAGCCTCTGTTGATTGAGAGATGCCAAGTAAAGAGGCCCGGGAGATGGCTTTCTAGGTAAAATGCTTACTGCATAAGTATGAGGACCTGAGTTTGGATCCATAGCACTTAAATAAAAACTTGGTCCAGTGGCCTTTAATATGTTGAAGAGATGGAGTTGGGTGGAGACAGGTGGATCCCTAGAGTTTGTTGGCCAGCCATGCTCACTGAATCAATGAGCTCCAGCTTCAGGGAGAAACCCCAACTCAAAAAAATAAGGTGAATAGTGGTAGAGGATGTTGACATCTGGCCTCTGCCTGAGTATGCTAGCTCTCTCTCTCTCTCTCTCTCTCTCTCTCTCTCTCTCTCTCTCTCACACACACACACACACACACACACACACACACACACACACACAGAGAGAGAGAGAGAGAGAGAGAGAGAGAGAGAGAGAGAGAGAGAGAGAGAGCGCAAGCCTGCCCTCACTGTGTTTATTAGACAGTTACTACTTCTTAGATTTGTGCAGGCAGAAGATCAAAACGTCTTTCACATGATGAATGACATAATACTCAGGGGGCTCCCAGGCACAGAACCTTGGAATACCAATAGACATCTGAAAAGACAGACAGATAACCAAAGAGATAAGTTGTGAGAATCTAGTTGGATCCTGCACCTGCAACCAGGGGCTGGGCATGTGTGAAAACAAGGACTTTGTGAGGACAGTCTGTGGGGGCAGCCAAGAGTGGGTCAGTGGATACTGAAAGAACTTTAGCATATTTTAGTACTTATTTACCTGGTGCTTTCCACATGCCTTGTGCTCAAAAGGCTGAGTGATGTTCCGGGTTTGTTCCCTCCAGGAGTCTTCATTGTAAACGAGATTTCCAGGCAGTTGATGTTATTATTGTCACACACATCAACAACTCCCAATAGCTCGTTTATATTTCTCTGCAGTGATACCCATGAAGCCCTATTAGGCTGCAGCTAAGTGACATTTTTCTCACTGTTTCTTCTTCCCACTCATATAATTGGCATGTTGTATTTTGTTCTGTATCATCCATCCTTTTGTATTTTGCAGCAAAATGCCCACATTTCTCATCCAGCCACCCCAAGGTGATTTTTGTGTACCGATGACAAGGATCACTTTCTCTAATGAGATGAGCCGCTTCCTGGCTCCTTCTGGGTCTGTGCCCGTGGAGTGGCCCAGATTGTTTGACAGCAAAGATTTCAAAGTTGATTGCTAGGATGATTTAGAAAACTAAATAAGAATTGGATGGACTGAGAACAAATCTTTTCTTATGAAGTTAGTGACGGCTTTTACCTGTTAGAAATGCACAAATAGACTATCTGTTTTCACAGAGAGCTTGTGGAGTATAATGAAGTTTAAGAAATAGCTATAGAATTAAATTATTTCCAAATCAATTTCAAAACTCCGCCTTTTTGGAATTCAGGACCTTTATCATAGGAGCGTTGAATTTCTAAGCTGCAAGATTCTGAGTGATAGGATCTGATTGGTTTCGGTGTCTCCATCAATCCAGCAGTGAATCCATCAAGCAGATTTCCTCTTGTGACAGTGCAAAGAAAGCAACAATGATGGAGACAAAGCTCAGGAAGGTAGAAGAGACCACAGCAAGCTGTGTGCCTGCCAGAGCCGTGCAGACCCTACCATGGGAGTGGCCTTAATGGGAGAGCTTCCTTTAAAAGGTGGAATTTGACGCTGGCTTTGAAAATTGCAGATTTGAAAACACAAAAATAATATGGGGGAGGGGGTTAGTTGCAGCGTCAGGACCTTCCCAAGTAAGCTGACAGTTAATGGGAAATACAGGATAGTTAGATATGGTATGGAGCTGAGTCGTGTCTTTGGGGATCCGGCTAGGTAGTAGGTAATGCAGAGACTGTTCAAAGTGCTGAGAATAATGACTGGGGGCTCAGGCTTAGGTAGGACACATATCAATCTGTCTCCCACATCAAAGTTCAAAGAACATCTCGGAGGAAGAGGGCAAAAACTGTAAGAGCCAGAAGATGGTGAGGAATGCAGCTGTCTGTATGTGACAGGTCTGCTGCACATGAGAACTCACAGGAACTGTGGTTATCTGCATGAGACCTGCAGAGGCAAGCCAGTTAAAAGTTCCAGCATAGATGGGAAGGTGCTCACGAGACCCCACCCCTAACTGAGACACTGTTGGCAGTTAATAACTGCTGGGGGAAGGAGAATCATGGGATTTGGTGGGGGCTGGGCAGTGGTAGTTTACACATTTTCCCTTCCAAACCCAAGTACATGTGGGTAGCACTAATTAGTTTGATGGCTTAAAAATAATATTAATAATAAAGATGATGAAATTTAAAAGAAGACATGAAGTAGGTAGTGAGATGTGTTTGAAAGGGCCCGGGTGGGGTGGGGGTGGGGTGGGGGGGGGGGGCTGGAAGAGGGGAGCAGCATAGCTGTGATCAAGGAACATTGTGTAGACGTATGGAATTTTCCAACAAACCAAGAATTGGTTTTAAAGGAATGTGGTGTATAGCTGGAGACCTTCTCTCCAGCCTGTGCCAAGCCCTGTTAGTCTGACAACCCACTTATAAAATAAACACACAGACGCTTATACTATTCAAACTGCTTGGCTTTTAGCTCAGGCCTACCATTGTGGTTTTTTGAGACGGGGTTTCTCCGTGTAGCTTTTGGACACCAGGCTGGCCTTGAACTCACAAAGCTCTGCCTGCCCTTGCCTCCTGAGTGCTGGGATTAAAGGCGTGTGTCACCAACACCCAGCAGCTCTTACTCTTATATTCAGCCCATTTCTATTAATCTATACTTTGCCACGTGGCTCATGGCTTACCAGCACCTTACATCCTACTTGTCATGGCAGCAGCTGGCACCTCTCTCCGCCTCCGCCTTCCACTTCCCAGAATTCTCTTCTCTGCTTGTCCTGCCTATACTTTCTGCCTGGCTACTGGCCAATCAGCATTTTATTTACACAGAGTGATATCCACAGGACTTCCCCTTTTTATTTTTCTATTTTTTAAAAGGAAGGATTTAACTTTTACATAGTAAAATTACATAAAAAAAACAATTATTAAGCAAGAATTACAGTTACAATATTAAGGAAGATATCCTATCTATCTTATATTTGTGAGTCTAAGGTTTTTATATCTAACTTATCTTTTATCATAACTAAGGAAAATCATAACTATCTAGTTTTAACTATATCAAAGACTTCAGAAGGATATAATAATACCTGAGAAACGGGAGAAGGATACAAATAACTTTTGGGAGTCTTGCAGGGTAGACAGAGACAGCTGGCAGTCTGGACAGTCACCTGATGTTCCTTTGTAAAGTTGGGGCATCTGTCTTTAGCCCACAGGGCTAGAGTCTCTTAGTCATTTTTCTCTGTGTCCTGTAGAATTTCTGGCAGTATCTTCTGTGAAGTAGGTACCTGAAGGACCATTTTGTCAAGCAAAGTTTAGTAGTCACCTTTCTATGGGTCCTGTATGTCTAGTTGATCAAGCAGTCCAGGCAAGAACAGTTTCTTGCCCAAATGGCTATTTTTGTCAAGGTGAAGATAAACTCCATGTGCAGTGTCTTCAATGCCCATCCTCTTCTCTGAAGTAAATCAGTGCTGCCAGGAGAAGACATGTCTCACTGTCCAGAAAGTCTACATTTTTAAAATATTTTAAATGCCATATTCTGTAGGTCTTTGAAGTATTTGAAGATTACCTATCTATCTGAACTATATCTATGTATACCTAGAAGACAACTAACATAGCTACAAGTATGATTATCATAGATGGCTAATTATTAATCTATTTTTTAATTATCCATTACAATTTTAAATGAGGTGTACAAACATAATACGTTAAACAAGAGTGGAAATATACACACAATATAACAAAATTAACTTTAATTTCTATCAATAGACTAAAATCTATACCAATGTAAAACATTTTAAATAAGTTTTTGCTCTTTAAAAGTAAGTTCATTAACTCCCCTTTCATCCAATTATATCTATATCATATCCCCCCCTTTTTTAGAAAGAGATCACATTTATAATCAACCTGATTTAAATAAAAATATTGGTTTTTCTCTGTCCCACACCAGAGGCTCTTCTGATTTGGGACACAAGAATCTCTTAACCTTTTTTTTAAATTATTAGTATGTCTGGGTTTAGAGATGGAGTGAGCCAATTCCATCTCCAAAGCCAGCTTGATATATTTGGGAATTTGGGCATAGTTTCTCTTACTACTTCCTGCTGGAGGGGGGTGCTGTATCTTATGGGGACACAAAGAAAATTTTAGGATTATAGAGTAGTCCATGAGGGTATATCTTTTGAGCCAGTTGCCTTGAAACCATTCTGGATGTTGGATCATCTGGGCCATGGTGTCATTGGAGATCTTTCAGGGGGTCTTGGCTGGTCAAACCTGATGTATCTTAATCTGGAACAAATCCATAGCTTATTGCTTTCTGTGGATACAAAAGCAGAGCCTCTTTTCCAAAGCAACATATCCTTATATCCAAATTTTGAAGTTAAGGTACCTTTAAAATTTACATATTTGTTTAACTCAACAGCTTTTACGATCAAATCTTTTTTTGTAGTTAAAAAACCCAAAGACGACACAATCCAGATTCTCTGTGTAATATCCATCTTTATGTGGCTTATTTTTTAATACTACACTTACTGTTTCTTTAAAGACTTTATTTTAAAAACTATATATTTTTTAATATAATTATATTTATATATATATATATTTTCTCTTTCAATCCTACGTACATTTTTACACACATTGTAAAGCATTTAAAGTCTTGTTTTATCTGAATTTGTCTTATTGTGAATCAATTGCTTTAAACTGCAGCATTTTAAAGACTGAAACACCACTGTGGCTGCTGGCTCTGCCCACCTCAGCTTCCCAACATGGCGGTGGTACAGTTTACCGCCAGCTCTGGGTCTGAAGCTATGTGTACCATCAACTATCAGAAGCAGTTTTATTAAAGCAGTGCATAGCCCAGAAACCTTTTTTTTTTTTTTTTAACTAGCAAAGGCTAAACCCACCACACAGCAGGGTAAAGTGCTGCTTGTCGACTCCTCATCCCCGCCACACTGCAGGTCAAACGCACAAGCCAGGAACCCGCCATAGTAGCTCAAACAGGCAGGCTGTCGCTAACTTGTGAGAGATAACTAGGAAGCTGTTTTTTAGCTCTGTTTTAGAATCTTTTTTCTCAGGTTATAGGTGGGAACTCTTGCTAACACATTGGGCACCATTTGTAGTTGGAGACCTTCTCTCCAGCCTGTGCCAAGCCCTGTTAGTCCCACAACCCACTTATAAAATAAACACACAGATGCTTATATTATTTAAACTGCTTGGCCCTTAGCTCAGGCCTACCATTGTCTAGCTCTTACTCTTATATTCAGCCTATTTCCATTAATCTATACTTTGCCACATGGCTCATGGTTTACCAGTACCTCACATCTTGCTTGTCATGGCGGCCTCTCTCCTCCTCTGCCTTCCACTTCCCAGAATTCTCTTCTCTGCTTGTCTTGCCTGTACTTCCTGCCTGACTACTGGCCAATCAGCATTTTATTTACACAGAGTGATATCCACAGCAGTCGTGGACATTAACGGTTGGCAGAGGACTGAAGCCTTTAAGACAGAGTCCCAGGAGGTGAACCACCTTCGTGGCAGTGGCTCTGGGACAAGGAGCTGTCTTGCTCCTTCTTTCTCTGTTAATGGGGAGACACCACACTTGGCAAGCTGCTGAAGCAACTCCACTCATTATGCTGACTGATAACATCTAAGGATTACCTGAGGCAGAGCCACTCCCAGGAGGAGCTGAAATGAAATTCAGAAGGATGCTTCAAAAATCCAGATACTAGATCAGTTCAGAGGGGCAAGTCAGGGCAAACACTTCCAGTGTCTCTGGAAATCACTGCTCTTCTGTGGTGCTCCGGTTTGGATAGGAAAGGCCAGATTCTTCATGTTTGCCCAGCTACTGTAACCTTTCCTGCACTTCACTTCTCAGTAGGATTTGTGCTTATTCTAGAATGTATGTATATTTATGTGCTCTGCATTTGAAGCTCCAGAACTAGGCAGATGCATTTAGAATTGCTGTACCTTCTTGCTGAAGCAACCAATTAGCATGTAGTTACTTTATTTAAAAAAATCTCACCAGGCAGTGGTGGCACATGCCCCTTTAATCTTAGTGTTTGGGGAGGCAGAAGCCAGCCTGGTCTACAGAGTGAGATCCAGGACATACACAGGAAGACAAAATACACCCATGGAGTACCCTGAGTCCTCATGGTCTAGGCTGCCTGAAGGCATCCAAGGGCCAATGGGGACCTTGAGGCAGCAGGCAGGTGGGTGCCATTATGATGAGTAAGTATATGGTGGAGAAATGGGAGAGAAAGAGAGGTGGAATTGCCCATGTGCTTTGGAAAGAAGCAGCTCTGAAGAAGTGAGGGTGGTGAGGAATGGGCTGATGTTGGCAGCCCACTTGCTACCCAGGACAGGGTGACATCTGGGCCAGGGCTGCTGCCTAGAGTCATGTCTGGGTCTGTGGTCCCACCACAGCTGGCATCTGTGTTGTTGATGTCCATGACTCATGTTGCCACCAAGGCCATGGAGATGCTGGGGGTCTGGGCTGCCATCTGTGACCATTTTGGTGTCAAAGGGCCATGGACCACTGGGGACATGTTGATCTGAGTAGCCTGTGCTGCCTCTGGGGAAATGATGACATCTGGGCCCAAGCTGCTGCCAGGAACCATGTCTGAATTCATGGCCCTGCAGCATCCAGGGTCTATGTTGATGTCCATGGCTTTGGTAACCACCAAAGGCCATGCAAATGACCAGGGTCTGGTCAGACACCTGAGCCCATGATGGTGTCCACAGGGCACAGTGCCATCAGGGCCATGCTCGTCTGAATGGCCCATGCTGCCACTTGGAGCCATGATAACATCTGAGCCTGGGCTGTGGCATAGGGCCATGTCTGGGTCCATTGCCCTACTACAGCCAGGGTCTGAAGTAACTCCTGATACTACTGAAGGCTATGCAAATATCCAGGGTCTGGACTGTAATCTGAGGCCAGGTGGGGATCTGAAGGTCATGCTGCAGCCAAGGCCATACAGATCTGAGTGGTCTGCACTGCAACAGGGTGTCATGGTGACATCTGGGCCCAGGCTGCAGCTGAGGGCCATGTCTAGGTCCATGGCTCTACCACAGCCAGGGTCTGTATTGATGCCTATGACTCCTGATACCATCAAAAACCATCCCAATGCCAGAGGTCTGGGATGCCATCTGGGGCCATGTTGGTGTCTGAGGACCACACTGCCACTGGAGCCATGCCAATCTGAGTAGCCTGTGATGCCACCTGGGGCCATGGTGACACCCAAGCTTGAGCTTTTGCTGAAGATCATGCCTGGGTCCATGGTCCTATTGCAGCTTGGATCTGTGATAATGTCCATGGCTCGTGTTACCATGGCGGTGTCATGGGAACCATGCGTGTTGCAATCTGAGGACTGGGCTGAGCTGGCCCTGGCCTTCACTGACCCTGAGATGGATATCCCTGCTCTCTGCAGAACACTACAGCAGGAGAGCTGGCCCCACACCTAACCAGGGGCAGCTGGCCCCAATGACATGGGTCTGGGAAAGCTGGCCCTGACCCTGAGGTATACTTTTAAGATCTATTTTTAAAGACTATGTTAAATATTATTTAAATTAGATATACTAAATATTAATTAAATAATCATTTTAAATGTGTCTCATGCCTACAATTTGGTTTTTCTTTTTAAATAGAAGGCACCTGTGCCTCTCCCCAGGGTTGTTTCTCACAGTCGCTAGAATTCCTTGGTCCTGCCCACTCTAGGAATCCTGGCTACCTTCTTCCCTGCCTTATACCTGCACTTTCTTTCTGTTGAAGGACTCATCATCTAGCTTTTCAGCAGACACACTTCTTGTCCACTTCTCTACACTTGAGGCCCCTGAGATCAGGTCTATTTCTGTTTGCCTGACACATGGTTATGCTAATAAAACCATCACTGCTCTCTAACTTTCTGTGTGCTTTCAGGGGTGCTGAGGATGGAACCAAGAACCCCAACATGCTAAGCAAGTGCTTTGCCAGTGACTGGCATCTCATTTTTTGTCTCGTTAATATTTTATAGAATTATATTTTATAATGGATAAGGAAATATAGGATATGAAGAAAGCCTAGGCTGTGTGTGTGTGTGTGTGTGTGTGTGTGTGTGTGTGTGTGGTGTGTGTGTGTGCGTGTGTGTGTGAGAGAGAGACAGACAGATAGACAGACAGACAGACAGACAGAGACAGAGGCACAGAGAGAGAGAGAGACAGAGAGACAATGAGAGACAGAGAGTGACAGAGACAGAGACAGAGAGAAACTATATAAAACTCTTGCATTTGGAATACTTTTGCTGGTTTCCTTCTTAAGGCCCACAGCCTTGGCTTCTCTTGAAGCCCAAGTGCTGGCACAAGCTTAGGAGCGTCATGCACCATTTCATGAGAGGTGAGGTAAGTGCTGAGTATCCAGCAGCAAGCAAGAAAGAATGAAAATGGCCACCAGGAAGTGAACTACAGAGCTGGGAAATCTGTTAGCAGTCCCTGACTCCCAGGAACAGTACTGTCTTGACAAGGAAGAAATAACAAATGTTTATCTTTACATTTTAAACATTTTCCCCAACTCCACATCTGAGTACCATCAGCCACGTCTATGTTGGCAAAGCTGCAAATTTACCTCATTTATTCAAGAGTGCTGAGATTTGCATAGTTTCACAACCTGTTAGCGTCTTTTCATTAATAATCCCGAGCTGCTGATGTTTTACTGCAGAGGTGGAAAAGCACTAAGTGGCAATTTGTTCCTTTAATTTTCCTCTTCAAACAAAGTCAGGGAACAAAGAAAAATGCATAGTAACCATAGAATGTCATTATTATTTTATCCATAATAGTAGTACAACTCTCCATTATTAGAACTTCCTGGTAATATTGGCAGGTTAATGCAAGAGGATCCGTCAGTGAGAAAGATGGACCTCCACAATGCTCTACAAGTTAGTTTGCATGTGGCTAACTGTCGCCTATCACTGCCAAACAGAGCGATGTCTAAGCAGTCAGTTCTATACCTGTCTCCCCAGCCTTCTGACTATGTACTAGCTATGATTAGATTGATTGATGGATACTGGAACTGGAACCTTACAGCTCCCATACTAAGATTTCAGGACTACCTTCTTTATGGTATCAGGGACTACTGATCAAAATTTCTTTAAAAAGCAAATAAAATCTCCTTTGTCACTGAAAAGTGCAGTGTAAAAGTGTTCCTCTTTGAGGATGCTAATTATATGTAAAGAACCATCCTGCCTCCATCTTAGGCTTAAAAGCCATCTTATAGTAGAAACAAAGTGGGTTTCTTCCTGTTTATGATTAAATCTCTGATTCTCAAGTGTTGGATGATGCATCATCTTTAACCTTAAATACAAATGGTTCTGTACTGCTTGTTATAGGAATGGCAATAATGTCTTTGTTTCAAAAAGTTAATAACCATCTTGCAACCCTACCTTAGTTTCAAAAGGGTTGTTATGGTTACATTGTTATGACTATCTGTTGTTATGACCACTTTGTCTTTGTTTCAGGAAGTCGTTATGACTAACTTGTTATGCTCATGTTCTACTCTTGTAACCTCACATGTTTGCCATCCAAATCCACCATTTGGAAACTCCTTACCCCTGACCTATAAATGCCTTGTCTTCCTTTCATCCAATGCTGACCTCTTGAACTCCAACTTAGGGGGAGGCAGCAGGTGTACATGAATAAAAAGCTTGCTTTAATAATTGACTGCTTTAATTAATTTGGCCATGATGATTTGGGTCTGTGGTCTTTGTGCTCCCATTTTTAAAGACTTATTTATTTATTAATTATGTATACAGGGGAAGGTGCCAGATCTCATTACAGATGGTTGTGAGCCACCATGTGGGTGCTGGGATTTGAACTTGGAACCTCTGGAAGACCAGTCGGTGCTCTTAACCTCCGAGCCATCTCTCCAGCCCATTTTTAGCATTACAAGATGAAGTTAAATTTATCATATAGTTCCCCTGATGAAATGAGGTGTCCCTTTTAGGAGAAGACATGGTCTGGATCACAGGTTAGCTTAACCCTCCACAACAATAATAGGAGAGAATTTGTGAAAGGATATAGGGAAACTTTATGGATGTCTTTCAATTAACCACTGAAATATAGCTTTGGCTTCAGTTAGGAGTCTTGGGTCCAACCACAGTTGTAATTTGCAAAATGTATGTCTGTTACAGTTGGAAATTGAGTACTATTTACAGATTTCATTTCTTTAATGTGACTGTTTGCTCGTATGTATGTATGTGCCCACGTATGTGCCTAGTGCCCCTGAGACCAGAGGAGGGATGCTGTGGGACTGGTGTTGCAGAAGATTATGAGCCACCATGTAGGTGCTGGGAACCAAATCGGGGTTTCTGCAAATACAGTCAGTGCTCTTTACTGCTGAGACCTCTTTTCACCTCTAAGGAAATTGATATTTTTTTAAGTCACATTACTGTTGTTTCAAGTATTTTGAATGTTTGATCTCAGCAAGAGTCTAAAGTTATCAAATCTATCCCATTTCATTCAGTCACACACATGTTATTCTGAGTTTGGTTTTGTGCTGTCTGACTATTGTTGATTTCCTTGGGCACCCCATGGTCCAGTTTTGTCTCTTTGCTTTTAAAACCTCCAGAGAAGCACCTGCAGACCTTACTGGTCTCCTGGGGGCCAGCATGTTAAAAGAGGGCAAGTGCTGTGCAGAAAGGTAAATGGAGGAAGAAGTCGGCATTCTGTTAATAAAGTCCTCTAGCTTTGCAATTCTGCCCTTGGCAAAACAGCGATGTTCCCTTATGAATAAACTAATGGACAATTTAAAAATCAATCTCAGGGCAATGCTGGTGAGCTCAGCTCCCAACAGAATCCTTTTTGGGTTGCCAGGCAACCATTATCCAGACCCCAGATGTGTGTGTGTGTGTGTGTGTGTGTGTGTGTGTGTGTGTGTGTGTAGGAAGCCACTTTGTCCTAGGGAAATTTACCTATAACTTGGCAACAAAGCCCAATTAACTGATGGGGGAGTGAAGTTAAATCATTGTGAGCTGTGGTTTGCAAACAAGCACAGAACCCATGAGTGTCACAAGAGGACCAGGCAAGGAAACCCTTTTCTAAGTATCTCCTTTTCTTCTACAAAACAAAAGAATGAAGGTGAGGAAAGACAGCTCTTTCTGGTGGTCTCCTCAGATCATTTGCTGCCCATCTGGGTAAACACGTTTTCCTCTATTACTTGCTAGGAGTTTGATGTTCTGATCTGACCACCCTCACCGTAAGTTGAACAAAACACAAGATGGAGTGAAACTCCAGTGCAAATTTGTGCTGGATAAGTTTTTACTGGATGAATCCTTCCCTATGGAATGTGTACTATCCAATGATTACTTTTCTACTCCCAGGACTGGGAAATTGTCTGCAAAGGGCCAGCTAGTAAACAGCTTGGGTTTTGAAGCTGCATGACACTGCCTGTCTTATGAGCATGCAGTATGAGAATAAGAGCCCCAGTTCCAATAAATCTCAGGTATGTGACGGTGGAGCCTGCTGAGTTCAGGTTAATGACTAGAAGAAGAGTCAGTCCCTGGAGCTGGCTTTACAGGTGCTTTTGAGTTGCCATGTGGGTACTACAGACTAGGGCCTCTGAGAGAGCAGTCAGTGTTCCTAACCAACAGACCATCTCTCCAGCCCAGACATTTCTGTTTAATGACACTAATGTCTTCATTGTTTTATCTACAATCGCTCCTCCTGACCAAACTGTACACTTTCTGCACCCTTCCGCTCTGTGTTTTCTCTGTCTTTTCCTTTGGTATTCCAAGACAGGGCTTCTCTGTGTACCCCTGCTGTCCAGATAGTTATTAGAAATGTGGATAAAAGCAACAAGAAATAATGATGCTAAAACCTGACTGCTATGCTGTTTTCAAATCTCCTTCAGCACATTAATTAGTTTATTACTTCTAAATGTGGGTCCTCACTCAGTTTGAGGACATGAGCAGAATGTAGACAAATCATTATGCCAGAAGATAATGTAAACTGATTCCAGTAATTTCCAGGAGAGTCCCTGTTCATGCCTGAAACCTGAAGAATGTGTGTGGCCTTCACTGTCCATATTTCTCCCAGCATTCTGTTTGTTCAATTTGGGTGTCTTTGGGGGATGGGGCTATGGAATGTGATGAATATTTTCTTTCCTTTTTTTCACAGCATGTCATTTTATTAGAAAATAACAGTGAAAACCAGCAGCTTAGACACTATATCACCTTTTACTTTATTTTTTGCTTATAGAATCCAGTGCGCAATTTAACATTCATTTATTGGTCTGGGGCAGCACTGCCTAGCATGGTTAAGGTCTTAAGTTTGATCCCCAGATGTATAATAATAAATAAATAGTTTTTAACCAAATACCTCATAATAAACAAATCCAAATCACTTTTGATTTGGTATTGCCTTCCATGCAGATAGCTATGCAATAGACTAAACCTCTGTCCTCTAGGGAGTAGTTTTTCTCAAAGACTCCAGACTCTTCCTTTTACAATTGATATTGGAATTCACTGATGTAAGTTTTATGTTTCTAATACAACAACAGATGGAGGTTTTAGTGTTGAAATAGGGTAAAAACAAAAACCCTGGTTTTGCAGGCCGTGTCCCGGCATGCTGCTCTCATCAATATGGCGTATCCCCTAGGATGAGTGTGCTGGCTAGACTATGCCAACTTGACACAAGCTAGAGTTATCTGAAAAGATGGAATCTCAATTGAGAACATGCCTCCATAAGATCTGGCTGTAAGGCATCTTCTTATTTAGTGATTGATGTCATTCCTGGGCTGGTGGTCCTGAGTGTTATAAGAGAGAAGACTGAGCAAGCCATGGGGAGCAAGTCAGTAGTAAGCAGCACCCCTTCATGGCTTCTGCATCAGCTTCAGCTTCCAGGTCTCTGTGCTGTTTGAGTTCCTGTCCTAGCTTCCTTCAGTGATGGGCTACAATGCAGAAGCATAAGCCCAATCACCTCTTTCCTCTCCAACTCGCGTTATGGTCTTGGTGTTTCTTCATCGCAATAGAAACTCTAACAAAGACAGTAGGTAAACTCCTTTCCTTAGTGTTCTACCCTTATCAGGTCTTTCCACATCTGTGTGGAGAACAGGAAGAGGTGACTTTTCATCTTCAGCAATGGTCTAACTCAGCCTTAGCTATATGATGCATCTTAAAAGAATATAGGCATTAGGAACATTAAGTGAGGAATATTTGAGATGTGTTGGAATTAATTCTCTTGTCTTCAAGCTCAGGTTTCTGATATTCTTGGATGTGTAGACAGAGATGCCAACGAAAATTCTTAGAGGGTGTAATGTTTAGCTTGAATTGGCAACTTGACACAATCTAGAATCTCCTGCAAAGAAAGTTTCCATGAAGGATTGCTTATATCAGATTGGCCCATGGAATGTCAGTGGAGAATCATATTGATGGTACTAGTTGAGGTGAGAAGACCCACCAACTGTGGGTAGCACTATTCCCTAGGTTTGGGTCCTGGATTGTAGAAGTCTAGAGAGGGGGCCCAGTGCCAGTTAACATGTGTGCATTCATTTCTCTTTGTTCTTGACTCCGGATGAGATGTGGCTGTTTCAAATTCCTGCCACTTTGGCTTACTTGTAGTGATAGACTATAGCCTGGAATTGTGAGCTAAAGCAGATCCTTTCCACTCTAAGTTGATTTGGGTTGAAGTGTTTCATCACAACAGAAATGCAGCCAGGACAGATGGAAATCTAGCACAAGCAACTCGTACAAAGGCAAGTCAAGGTGCCCGGTGTTGTAACCGCCATCTGGCAGACACAAGCTTCATTACACCTGCAGAGGAGTGGGGACTTCACAGCATATTGTTTCAATTATTATTAATAGCCAATTCTCACTGGCAGCTTGCCTCCAAACGATATCAACATGTGACTTAGAAACAGAGCCTAGGTAGGCTGTAAGTAAAACTGTATTATTTATTACAAATCCATTTTCCTTGCATGAATATGAAGTCTCCTTTATGGTAGCTTCTAGACAGGAGATAAGAGGATCTGCTGAACAGCTTGAACTGTAGCTTGGTTGCAGAACATTTTCCTTCTAGGTCCAAAGCCCTCATTCAATTACTAGGACTGCAGCAATTAAACAAACAAGCAAAATCTTACCTAATTAATAAGGATGAAGTGCTGAGAGTTAAAATTCTAAAACAAACAAACAAACAAAACTATTAAACCAAGACTGGGAAGATGGCTCACTGGTAAGCAGGAGAACCCGAATTTGGATCCCAGGACACACAAAAGTGCCGTATGGGCATGGTGGCACCCTGATATCCTCAGAGAAAGCTAGCTGGTAAGACTATGTTTGGACTGAGATCCTGCCTCAAAAGATAAGGTAGAAGAACCACTGAGGAGGATTCCTGATATCACCTTTTTGGATTTTACATCATGCACACATGTATATATGTACACACACACAAATGCATGAACATACATGTAAACACACCAGCACATACATCATACACACGAAAAGAAGATGAAGGAAGAGAACTATTGAATCAATCCACTGAGGACCAAAGATGAATACTGCAGTAAAAACAGAAAGAAAAGTATGTTCAGCTGAGAGCAATACATGACTTCCATCAGATCTGACTATGAATGTAGAGAAGGTCCAGAGCTGGAGATGTTCATGAGCCACAGATACTAAACAAGCAAACATCTGCCTCTGTGGGAATCAGAATGTGTGGAGGTCAGTACTAAGACTAAAACAGATGCAGGTTCAGACCACGTAAACACCTCCAGGTCAAAATCTATAGGGTAGTTTGCTCTGATCCTTCAACAAGGCATCATTATCTGTTTCAGAAAGACTCCCTGGACAGTCCCCAAGCACAGCCTCATCTTTCTACTTGGACTCTGGCACGTCTTTACATAGCATGGACAATTACATATTTATTATCTTCTGCCCTTTGAGGGGTGCATGTGATTCCACTGAGCTGCACCCTTCAGTCTCTGGGCAACTCTTCCATCCAGGACATGCGCATGAGAGTCAGGGGGTCTCATACCCCCAGCATGTTCAGAATTGCTATGTCCTTAAAGCCCCCTCTTGTATATAAATACTACCCAGACCTCCAGGAACTGTCCCCATCCTAATATTACAACAGTGTCATACACTCAAGATGGTGAACACATAGGCATTGTTTTTACCTAGACATAATTGGAAAATAATTAAATTCTAGGGCACATCTTGCTCCTAGTGTCCTATTTTATAAATATACCACTGGATGTTCATAGAAACTTTAATATATGGTTATTTAAGATTAAACATTAGTTTGAAGGTTATCAGACATTGTTTCATGCAAGGCTTTGAAATCATCATAATGTAGTTAGAAGATACCAGTGACTTAGCTGTGCCCCCAGAAGCCTTAATTCTATAGCACTATGTTGAAATATTATTAATACAACAGGCTGCCTTTCTTTTTTTTCACTTTCTATAATGTATCTTGTGTACTGTAATGGTGTGATCCTGAGATGAAGAGCCTTCTCATGTACCTGTCCAAACCTGGGCCACATCAGTCCCTTCACTCCTCAGGCAGCGCTGTGTGACCACACTGGCCTCCAGACAGGGCTGGTCTAATAAAATCCCATTGCCCTAATAGTGCTCTTGTGGTATCATATTCCTTAGATTCTTGTTTGCAATGCACATCACATCAGATTGCACCTTGGGGAGCTAAGATAATGAATGCTTGCTACATCCATGTTCTCCAAAGAGCCAGAGAATTGCTGATGCAGTGCAGGGTCTGTGGAAGTCTGTGTTGATGTAGTGATCTGCAGAAACTGGAGAGAGAGAAGATATTTATCTCTTTTCATTACAAACGTGCACACATCCTCAAAGATGCACAGTGATTATATTTTTAAGCCAAATGGAAACGCTTATTTTTAAAGCGGTCAAAAAAGGGTTGCCATGGCCTTCATTATTGATGGTTCCTATACTCTGTAAAGGTGTTGAGAATTAGTGCTGAACCATGCTCTCTAAGGGAAAACAAAGGATTAGACCTCTGTCTACATGTACCCACACGTTTCATTTGAGCAGTCATTTATACATGCACCAACTTATTTGTTTTTATGTTTAAAACAAATTAATATATGTTGGTTATTCATTATATATTAATTACCCTGAACCATGACACCCTGAAGGGAGCCACTTAACATATCATGCCTATTTAAAACTATCTTATGTATGTACATGTAGTACCTGTAGAGGCCAGAAGAGGGCATTGGATCTCCCAGAAGTAGAGTTATAGGCAGCTGTAAGCTACCACATGGGTGCTGGGAACTGAACCTAGACCCACTGCAAGAGCAACAAGTGCTTTTAACTTCTGAGCCATCTTCCCAGGCCCTATTGTGGTGCTTTACGTTTAGAAATGCTGGCCAACACGTTAGCACCACAGAGCAAGCTCACTGGCAGGAAGCAAAATGCAAAGAACAGGGGGAACTATGGACCAGGGAAAGGGCATTTGTTCTCAGAGAAAGCCCTGAGCCAGAAGGTAAAGCCCCAGCCTCTTCTTGTTCCATCTCAGCTGGGAAAGAGAACAGGGGTGGTTTAGCTTTTTCATACAGCCCATCTGCAGATGGCTGGAACAGCTCAGGGTGTTCATTTGGGGTTACAAACAGGCAAGAATGCAAGCATGGGTTCTGTGGAAAATGAATGTGGATCTTCATGGACACTTCCAGTCCTCACTGTTGCTGTAGGTAGAGGGAGGGTCCTGAGTTTGGTGTTTACTGCAGGAACATTTCTGAAGGGCAACCAGGAAAAGCAAAGATGCCCAGAAAAGAAACCTTTTGCCCTACCCCAACCTATACAGAGTGAGCTGTGTGTGAACCTTAATCTCCTCATGGGATAGAATTGGACAGGGCTCCATCCAGTTTAGTACTAGGGAACATCTGACTCCCATATGTGACTGTTTTTTAAGGACTACTCAATACCCACAGAAGTTTTAATATCCAGGTATTTCCAGTTCAATGCTGGCTTCTAAAGATCTGAGATATTATTTCATGGAGTCTTTTAAGTCATAATGAGATAGAATTAAACAGCAATGGCCTGGATGGCTCTTTCTCCATCCGCATTTGGGTTGCATGACTTATGAAGGTTTCTAATCCACATTAGTTTGGGCCTAAGCTGCAGTTCCTTTGAAAAATCACTTTGGTGATTCAGACTACTGCTCATAGTATGACTTCACTGCAAAAATACAAGACCACATTTCCAAACAAAGCTTTTGGAAACCCTTCAAGAGCATAATGACCCCAAGATATAAGAGAAGTCACTGCTGATTTTTAGTATGTATGTATCTCTGTGTGTGTGTACGTATGTGTGTGTGTGTGTGTGTGTGTGTGTGTGTGTGCGTGTGTGTGTGTCCATCCTGAACTACCCCAACAGTCATCATCTATAAACAAAGATACTAGATGTAAAACAAAGATGACTAGACTGCCACTCACAACTTCAGGGAGGCTACCTAGAAAACAGGACCTTAAGAAAGACACAGGGATTGCCCAATGACAGAGAAATGGATGAGATCTACATGAACAACCTGGACATGAGTGGGGGTAATGAAAGGCAAGGTTTGAGGGAAAGAGAGCTTAGGGAAGCAGGAGATCCCAGCTGGATCAAGAACAGAGAGGGAGAACAAGGAATAACAGACCATGATAAATGATAACCACATGAGACCAGGAATAGGCAGAGTGCTAGAGAGGTCCCCAGAAATCCACAAAGATACCTCCAATGCAGACTATTGGCAATGGTCGAGAAAAAGCCTGAACTGACCTAGTCTGGTGATCAGATGGCCAAACACCCTAACTGTTGTGCTAGAAATCTCATCCAATGACTGAGGAAAGTGGATGCAAAGATCCATGGCCAGGCCCCAGGTGGAGCTCCAGGAGTCCAATTGTGGAGAAAGAGGAGGGATTGTATGAGCGAGAATTGTTGAGACCAAGATTGGAAAAAGCACAGGGACAAATAGCCAAACTAATGGAAACACATGAACCATGAACCAATAGCTGAGGAGCCCCCAACTGAACCAGGCCCTCTGGATAAGTGAGACAGTTCAATAGCTTGAACTGTTTGGGAGGCACCCAGGCAGTGGGACCCGGACCTGTCCTTAGTGCATGAGCTGGCTGTTTGGAACCTGGGGCTTATGCAGGGACACTTTGCTCAGCCTGGGAGGAGGGGACTGGACCTGCCTGGACTGAATCTACCAGGTTGAGCTGAATCCCCAGGGGAGTCTTTGCCCTGGAGGAGATGAGAATGGGGGGTGAGCTGGGGGGAGGGGGGAGGGAGGACAGGAGAATCCATGGATGATATGCAAAATTAAATTAAATTATAAAATAAAATAAACAAAAAAATCCCGAATTGTCATCCTTTAGTAGATGGAATCTCTGACACTTATTTCTCTCTCTCTATTTTTCCCCTTTGAGAAACTTCATCTCTCTTTGTTAGAACACATTTCTGCAGACTGTCAATTACTTTTCTGATCCTTAATTGACTTCTTTACTTTCTATTTGAGAAAAAAGAATCAACAAGGTCACAGAGAAATCTGCACATGTCAAGCAGGTGTGACTGCCATCCTTGGTCTAGATTTTGTCACCTTTCAGTTTGAAGATGAATAGACTTGAATTGGAAAGGGAAGGGAAAAAAACCAACAAATCAAGAGGAAAGAGACAAGGATCTAAACAAAAGTAAATAATAATGACAACAGCAACAGTAATAATAGTAAATGTAGAAGCAAAGAAAATAGCCTCAAAGATCAATATGATGAGGTACTTGGTTTTCACTTTTTCTCCCCTTTTAAATTTCCTGAAAATTTTATAAGTGTTTCAATCAAATCTACCCTTTACTTCCTCCCCTTCAACTTCTATATTCCACCTACCACTTTTGTTTTTAAACTCACTAAGTTCAATTAGTACTGCCAGTATTTGTGTAAGGCTATCTACTGGAGCATGGGCAGCCTTTCAGGGGTAATATCCTTCCAAAAGATGATGGAAGAATAAGACTGTATTGCTGAAGACACCACATAATTGAGACATAGGATATAGAGAAGTCAAGCTGGTACTGATCTGGAAACATATCTCTACTGGCTAGCCCTCATAGTGTCACAGTTGTGATTCTATGCATGATACTAGAAGAGAAAAGTAATCAACAGTCTTTTCTTGCTAAGAAACCTGGAGGTATAATAACAACCAGCCTGGTAAGATATGCCCAGTGGTGCAATGGTGTCATGAATGGTATAGGAGTAAGCAACCGTGTTCTGGTTAGATGTAAGGCCTGCTCCACAAGATCCAACTTTTACCTGATATGTTAGTGAGACCAAGAACCTGTGGCTAGTTCAATCATAGACCCTACTCATGTTCATTGCCACTCTGGTCATACTAGCTAGGAAATTAAATAAACCTGTATGTCCATCAAATGATAATGAAAATGTGATGGATATACACAATGGAATATATACTCAGCTGTAAAGAAAAATGAAATCATGAAATTTGAAAGTAAATGGATGAAACTGGAAAAAAAGTGACAGAGTGAGGAATTTCTGGCCCAGAAAAACCAATGTTTTTCTCTCACCTGTGTGTCCTAGCTTCAAACTCTTGTTTTGTGTGTTCAACTTTGAGCACATATGGAAGTCAGGAACCTAGAAGCAGGTCATGGAGAGGAAGAGGGTTATAGAGTGTAAGTAAAATGAAAGTATAAATGGGGACTACTGCTACTGGGGGTATGCAGATAGGTTCAGCAGGTAATGTGGTGATGGGGTCAAGAAATGAGGAGTCAAGGAAGGTTAACTGAGTGAAGTGAGCTGGAAGAAGCTACTTGGGAACCAATGATCCTGCAACACAAGTAAAAGAACACAGTAAGAAAACATGTTGATAAGAACCATCATGGAGGGGCTGGAGATGGCTCAATGGTTAAGAGCACTGGCTGCTCTTCCAGAGGACCCAGGTTCAATTCCCAGCACCCACATGGCAGCCCACAACTGTGTGTAAGTTCAGTTCTCCAGGATCTGACACCTTCACACCAATGCATATAAAATAAAGTTAAAATAAATTATATATATATATAAAGAATGATCATGGAGTGGAGAATGCTGAGAGCTAAAGGTTTCAGCATAGATGGGGTAGGATGGTAGGAGAGAGGAGGGATAAGGGATGGGCTAATTAAACCAAGAATATATGAAGGAGATTTATGAAATCTCCCTAGTTTGTAAGCTATGAGACTTTAAAAAAAGGAATCTGAACATAGGTACCTCACATGGGTGAACCATGCTGCTACCAGAAGACATGGATAACTGAAGGAAAATCTCAGTGCCAGGCAAGAGTTACCTCCCTATTAGTTATTGGTAGTGGTGCTCCAGAGGCATCTAAAACAACACAGGCCATTGTCATTGCTTTTGATTCCCACCATAAGTTAGATGATAAGACCCAATTGCTGAAGATGCTACACATTTTGGTGGCAGATTACAGAGAGATCAGTCTTGAACTAACCAGAAAGCTCTCTGTGCTGTTAGCTTTCATAGTGTTGGTGCTATGAAGGCTGACGGGGAGAAAGGACATTAATGGCCTTAGACAGCACTGCATCCCACATGCTACAATACTGACCTCCCAGGAAAGATGTACCCACTGGTGAGACAGGGACAAGACCGTTTATGCAGTAACTAACCCTTCTTGTGATTGGACTTGAGGCCTGCTCCACAGGAGGGAATTCAAGACTGGTGCCATGAACATGAGTAAAACTCATGGCTATGATAGTCACAACTCATGCAGAAGAACCTAGTTTGCTGCTGTCAAACTGCCCTCTAAACAGTTAGGTTTTAATTCTTGTGTTAGTACTCTTCTCAACCCTGGCCTAAGAAGCTAGTGGATAGAGGTTAACACAGAGACTTATTACTGAGTCTGAGAAAAGTTTTGAGAGTAAGCAATTATGGGTGTTCTGTCATAGATGAGACAGCCTGTATCAACCTTCTCTCCCAACCCCAAGGCTCAGGGAACATCTTAGAAGAGGGGGCAGAAAGAATGCAAGAACCAGAGAATGGGGAAGAGTGCTGTGAGATGATGTTCTCTGGACATGGCATGCTATCATACACATGCACTCACAGCAGCTATGGTTACTTGTACGAGATCAAAACAGTTAAAAACTATAGCATCAGCTCATTGTGGTGAGAGGTACAGGCAGGAGGATCTCTGTGAGTTTGAGGCCAGCCTGGTCTACAGATCTAGTGCCAAGACAGGCAGAGTTGTTACACAGAGAAACCTTTTCAAAAACAAAACCAAAGGACAAAAGCCCACAAAAACCCAACCAACCAAGAAAAACCCAAAATTTATAGCATGGAGTGGGATTGAGGGAAGCTTCCAAGGCTCTACTGCCAATTGAGGAGCTACTGTCAGTTGATGGATGATTACTGTAGAAGGAAGAGTCTCCATTCTTTATGAGTGTAGCCACTGGTAGGTTCCCCATGCCCCAGTGGATGAACTCATGTCTATGCTTCATATATAAGCAGCCACTAATGGACTCATTGGGTATATGCTTAACATGTAAAAAGAGGACATGAAGTTGAGAGGGGGATGTGCTGAGGGACATCCAGTGAGAGTTGGAAGTAAGGAAGGGATGGCTATAATCAAGACACATTGTATATATGTATGAAATTTTCAAAGAAAAAAAATGACCTTCTATTCAATAATGTGTTGGTGACCTATATTAGCATCAGGGCATGCTAAGTACAGAATGAATAATGAGAATCTTTCTTAATAATATTGACAGGATTTAGTGTTACAACAGTGAAATATTGTAGAAAAATCTCATTAAGTCATTTTTCTTACCTCAGTAAGACTCATCAGATTATTAAGGTAATAGGAAATAAATGAGGCTTTAAAATTCCTGAATTCCCTTTCAGTAACCATGTTTGTGTTCTCATTGTTACAAATTAACTGATAATGCTGGTCATGATAAGAACATCCTATCTCACTGAAGCTAGAGTTTAGATAAGTGTATCAATAAACCAATCTCGTCTTCATTTATAAAATGAATTTCTAGATATGGATACTTAGATTGCCGAATGCTCAAGTATAAATGGGGCATCTAAATCACACCTCCTCCTCCCAAGGCTCAGGGGTCAGGATGGAGTAGGGGACAGAAAGGTTTGAAGAGTCAGAGGTGGTGGATAGCTACAAGGAAATTGTGTCTTCTGGATACAGCAGTACAGGTGCTCATGGGAACTCAAGTGGTGGTGACAGCATCCGCATGTGCTGTGCAAGCATAAGTGGTTACCAAACTCCACATGGAGAGGAGAGGTGGGTGTGAAGTTCCACTCTTAGCTAGGGAGATATTTGTAGTGGATCGCTGATGGCTGAGAGAGAGTCAGTTCTCTTTAAGGGTGTGTGTGGCTCCCAGTGGATTGGCCCCTCCAGTGAAGACCACATATCCAAGAGCATATGGACAGTGCAAACTGAACTTGATGTAGTTTTTTTCCTTTTTAAAGACACCAAGTAGGGTGTGTAGAAAAGTTGGGGTGGGTCTGGGAGGAATAAAGGGAGGGCTAAATATGATCAAATTGAATTGTACAAAAACTTCATCTAAAAAATGACAAAAATATGGTTACTTCACTGCATTAATCACAAAGTTAAAAATAAGATGGCAAACCATTTTGCATTAACAATAAATTTTTAGAAGATATTTATTTGGGTCTTAAATTAGTGTTTACAAAATTAAATCTATATTTCATGTCATCTTGTTCTTTGATTCAATTCATTTAGTATTTCTAATTTCATCACTTAAAGTCCATAAATGTTTTGTTTGCTTTTTATGGTTGGCCCCTCTTGACATTGTGTTCTAGATGTATCTCTACTGTATCACTCTGGAAAATAAGAATATATCTCTAGCCTAGAGTGATGTCTGTAAGACAATATAATGGACTGTCAGAAGCACCAAAGGCTGAGGCCTACTGGAATTCTGTGTGTCCATGAGCATTCTGGAGGAGGATGGAAAGTGGAATTTGGTGGAGACTTGGCAATAATTGCACAGCATCCACCTGAAAGTCTGCAAACTCAAGCTGACCATGCTTGAGAGGGACCCAGCTTCTGATGCCACTTTCTCCAATGGGTCTTAGGAGAAACTGGGGGTGTTGCACTTATTATCAAGCCCAGGACACAGTAGTAACCATGTTTGGTTTTTCTGGAATCATCTTTGTTTATAGATGACTCCATTAGAACATGAATAGGTCTGGTAAGTGAATGCAGTTAAGTTGCAATATGCAAGTCAGCATATAAAAACTAGTGGCATTTTTGTGCACTAACAATGAACTTGAAGAGAAAGAGCTGCAAAAAAAAAAAAAAAAAAAAAAAAAAAAAAAAAAAAAAAAAAACATTCCCAGCAATACACACATGTGTGTGTACCTGCATGCCTAGAAAATGTCAGATCAGGCAGGCTAAGACTGAACACAAGGCCCAAGCCCTCAACATCTGACCATGATAGAGAGAATCTCACTGGGCCTGCCATGACATGTCCAGTGTCATAACTCACTGTTCACATATCTTCAACAAAACTCAATGGTATTGACATATTCTATTAGAAGAAAACCAAACTACACATCTATATAGCTTTGCGGAAGTATCTGCTCTCCAACACATGTAAGTACCATAGTAGAGCTACTTAGAGGAAGGTCTCTGTTCTAGTTTCTTTTCTGTTGATATCATAAAACACTGACCAAAAGCAACTTGGGAAGGAAATGGTTAATTTGGCTTATACTTCCAGGTCATAGTCCATTATGGAGGGAAGTTAGAACAAGAACTCAAGGAAGGAGTTTGATAGCAGGAATCATGGAGAAAGGCTGCTTGCTGGCTCACTTTCTGGCTTGTTCATGCTCTTCTAGCTTTCTTATACAATCCAGGACCACCTGCCTAGGGAATGGTGCCTCCCACTATGGGCTGGATCCTCTAACATCAATTAACAATCAAGACAATCCTACACAGATGTAGTTAGAGTTTTCCTGCCTGGCCCATAGTCAGGACAAATCTCTCTCACCCGCCAGTCCCACAGTCACTCAGACCCAACCAAGAAAGCACACAGAGACTTATATTATTTACAAACTGTATGGCCGTGGCAGGCTGTTTGTTATCTGTTTCTTTTATCTTAAATTAACCCATTTCTGTTAGTCTATACTTTGCCACATGGCTTGTGGCTTACCAGTGTCTTTACATATTGCTTCTCATGGCGGCGGCTGGCGGTGTCTCCCCCAGCCTTCTACTTTCCAGAATTCTCTTTTCTCTTGTCCCGCCTATACTTTCTGCCTGGCCACTGGCCAATCAGAACTTTATTTACACAGAGCGATATCCACAGCACACAGGCCAACCTAATCTAAGCAAGTCCTTAGTCAAGGATTCCCTCTCAGATGATTCTACGCTGGGTCGAGTTGACAATTACAGATAACTTGGACAAGTTCCTAATTTTGTGGGAAAAAAATATCAAGAATCCCAAGATCACCAGGGATAGGGAGGAAAAGAAAGATGCAAGTGAGAAGAGAAAAGGATGACTCCTACCACATGGAGACAAGCCAGAATAAGGATAAAAGGCAACAGACTCATGGCTTTTGTGTTCTAGCAATGCTGAATGCACATAGTTGCCTACCCTATATGGGAAAAGGTGTTTCTGTAATCGAGCACTGATACTAAGGTTCATTAGGAATTAATCCAATTCTAAATCTAATCTACATTTAAGAAATTGTATATTATTGAATATTCTAGAAACCTACTTTTCCTTTTATTATAAAATTAACCTAACATAAGCTATCATGAATCTCAGTCATTTTAAAAAGACATTTAACATGGAACACATCATTTAATCTCTCACAATGTGGAGAAAGAGCTAAAATAGCTAGATTTGAAAGGGTGTATTGCTACATCTCAATAGAACTGGTAAAAGGCATTTCTGATAAATTCTAAAAAAATTACTCTCTTTAAAAATTTCATTCATCAATAAATTATTATTATTATATGTCTTATAAAGTAGGAAGAAAAATGCAGTTAATTTTAGTTTTACAAAGCATCATAAATTTAAGAAAAAACTTATGAAATATTACCAGACTTCATATTATTGAGAAATTAGATATAAAATATAAAGTGCTTTTAGTATTTATTATGAGAGAGATAAGGAGAAATTTAGCAGAAGTTGGAGATGACAAAAGGCCACTGGCCTGGAAATGAGATGAGTCCCATCTCTGCCTCTATTATAATGGTGATGGTGTCTCGGTGGACAAGACTTGGAAGTCACTCTTCACTCAGTAAATATTAGTGGGTACCTGCTTTAGTCAGACAGGACCCCAACAGAAAAGGAAAAGAGCATCCCACATGGTATTATTCAGGATTCTCTAGAGGAACAGAACTGATAGAATGAATGAATACACACACACACACACACACACACACACACACACACACACACGAGGATTTATTAAAATGGCTTACAGGCTGTGGTTCAGCTAGTTCAATGATAGCTGCCTAAAAATGAAAGGCCCAAGAATCCTGCAGTTTCTCAGTCCACATGAGGCTGCGTGTCTCAGCTGGTCTTCAGTATAATTAGGAATCCCAAAGAAGTAGGCTCTCCTGCCAATGAAGGAGTGGACTTGACTTGCCAGTGAGAGCAAGCAGGCAAAGAAAGAAAGCTTCCTTGTTCCATGTCCTGTATATAGGCTGCCAGCAGAAGGTGTGGATCAGATTAAAGATGTAACTTCCCACCTCAAAAGATCTGAATTAAAGTGTATCATCCCACCTGAAAAGACCCAGAGTAAAAGTGGGTCTTCTCACTTCAAATGATTTAATTAAGAAAAATGTCCTTGCAAGTATACCCAGCCACTTGGGTTTAAGTCAATTCTTGATGTAGTCAAATTGACTCCAATAATAGCTATCACAGGTCCACACCTTACCAACTTGACACATAATCATATGTCCTTGTGTTATGCTTAATTTCCAAATGAAAAAATAATCAGGCAATAATTACTAATGTGATATAACTCTCCAGTGTATAATCACAAATATGTTATATATTTAACCAGGTCATAATTGTACCTAATGTGATATAGCCAGTACAACTACAAACACATTATAAATTTTAGAACAGATGGCAATGTCCCTTGAGGAACATTCCTTTAGTATCTCATACTTAAATATGATAACCACTGATATTCTCTTCACTGATGTTATATTATATGATAAATAAATCAAGAAAAGAAAACTCAAATACTTATACACAGATTCTTAACAAAATGAGATGGAAACACTGATGTCAATTATAATCATCATTTTCTGCAGTTGGTCATGTAGCCTTAGCTGGTATTTATAACTACTTTCCTCTGCTATCAATTCTGTATTTCCTCCACCTTCAGCAATCACCTCAGCAGGTCTTGGCTCTTTTCCTGGTGAAATGACCCATACCTTCATTCCTGAAGGGTCTGTGCCCTTGGTCATCCTGCCTGGAGTAGGATGTTGTAATTTCCCATTGACTTTAATCACAGGACATGGTAGCTATAAGAGATTCCCTAAAGGATCTCCTACAGTATAAGCACAATCTTTCTTACCTACATTGTAAAGAAGCAATCCAATTTTCCCTTGGCAATATGGATCACCAACCCTCCTAACCCTTATTCCTTTCTTAACCTGTTGGTGTAAGGGCATCAGAAGCACCAAGTACCCAAGGAGAAGTCTGAGCTTTCAGTCCAATAGAATATTTTTTGTGTCTCCTGGCAGGTGCACTAACCCCTTTGGACCCAAGACTCATGGGAACAGAAAGCAAAAGCATTCCTAGTGGGCTACTAGGGGTAATAGCATTTGGAGCTACTGTCCTTTCCACCCTGTGACCTTGGCCATGGATCATGGATATGGGAGAAACCATCTTGTATATTGGCTGCTGGTTCAAAAAGCATATACTGCCTTCTGGAGAACACTTTAGGCTGCTGCAACCTAATTTGAACTGTAACTATGTCTTCAAAAGTCCATTCCATTTTTCTATCAAGTCAGCTACTTCAGAAAAGTGGGGAACATGGTAAAACCAGTGGATTCCATGATCATGGGCATACCGCTATACTTTTCTGGCTGTGAAGTGAGTTTCTTGGTCAGAAGCAATATTGTATGGAATGCTATGACAGTGGATAAGGCATTCTGTAAGTCCAAGGATGGTGGTTTGGCAGAAACATTTTGTGCAAGAAAGGCATAACCAGAATAAGTATCTACAAAGTGCTGTCCTTTCTATGGAGGAAGTGGTCCAATGTGATCAAGCTGCCATGAGATTGCTGATATGAAGCTCAGGTTGTGTGGTAATTTTGTGGCCCATTGTCAAATGTCCATTTTCCAACAAGGCCCAATAGCAGGCAAAGAGCTGTCATTCAAAGAGAATAGTTGTATACAGACAATGGTAGAGCCTTGCTCCTAAATCCCAAAGATCTCTTGTGTGTTTCACCTATCTCCTGCACAGTTGGTATAATCAGCATAACATCATCAATATAGTGGAGCAATGTGATATTTTGTGGAAGAGACATGATCAAGATCCCTTTGATCTAAGTTTTGACACAAAGCTGCAGAGTTAATATATCTTTGACATAAAACTATAAAGGTATACTGCTGGCCTTGTCAACTTGAAGTAAATTGTTTCTGGTGGTCCTTACACACAGGTGTTGAGAAAAAGGCATTTTCTAGATCAATAGCTGCATACCATGTACCAGGAAATGTGGTAAACTGCTCAAGTAAGGATACCACACCTGGTGTAGCAGCAGCAATTGGAGTCACTACTTGATTGAGTTTTCAATAATCAACTGTATTTCTCCATGATCTGTCTGTCTTCTGCACTGGCAAGATGGGAAAGTTAAAGGGAGATGTGGTGGGAACTACCACCCTTGCATCTTTCAAGTCCTTGATGTTAACACTAATTTTTCACCTTTTCCAGGGATGCAATACTGCTTTTGATTCGCTGTTTTCCTTGACAGAAGGAACTCTAAAGGCTTGTGTTCAGCCTTTCCAACCACAATAGCCCACATTCCACAGGTCAGAGAAACAATTTCTGAGTATATCTATCCCAAATTATACATTCAGGGACTGGGAAATTACCATAGGATGAGTTTAGAGACCCACTGAACCTACTATGAGTCAGACTTCAGCCAAAACTTAATTTATCACCTGAACTCTAAAAGATGCTATTTTAACTAGAGGGCCACATGTTCCTGGGGTCTTCAAGAATCAGTATAAATTCTTAACTAGTACCCAATAAAACCCTGGAAATTCTGATTGCTTTCTTCCCCCAAGTGTATAGTTACTCTTGTAACAGGCTATGGGTCCCTCTGGCTAAGGAATTGGAAAGGCTATATGTCCTTGTCTTAGGGTTTATATTGCTATGAAGAGACATCATGACCATGGCAACTCTTATAAAGAAAAACACTTAACTAGGGATGGCTTACAGGTTTAGAGGTTTAGTCCATTATCATCATGATGGGAAGCATGATAGCAAGCAGGTAGATATGGTGCTGGAGAGGGAGCTGAGAGTTCTACATCTTGATCTACATGCAGCAGGAAGTGAATGCTACACTAGGTCTGGCTTAAGCATCTGAGACTTCAAAGACTGCCCCACAGTGGCATACTTCCTCCAACAAGGCCACACCTATCCCAACAAGGCCACATCTCCTAATAGTGCTACTCCCTATGAGGCAAGCATTTAAACACGTGAGGCCATCAAGGTCATTCTTATTCAAAACACCACTTCCTAACTCCCATAGGCTTATAGCCATATCAAAATGTAAGAGTGCATTCAGTCCAACTTCAAAGATCTCCATAGTCTATAACAGTCTCAAATTTGTTTAAAAGTCTAACATCCAAAGTCTCTTCTGAGACTCATGCAATCGCTTAGCTGTAATTCCTTGTGAAACAAAAATGAAAAATCAGATCACATACTACTGACATACACTGGCACATAATACACAGTACCATTCCAAAAGGGAGGGAAAGGAGCATAGTGAGGAAATACAGGACCAAAGCAAGACCAAATACCAGCTGGGCAAACTCCAAACTCCATCTCCATGACTGATGTCAAAGTTTTCTTCAGATCTTCAACTCCTTTCAGCTTTGTTGACTGAAACATACCTCTTTCTCTTGGGCTAGTTTTACTACCTGTTAGTAGCTTTCCTTGGCAGGTATCCCATGACTCTGGCATCTTCAACATCTTGGAGTCTTCAACACAACCCAGGCTTCACCTTCAAAGCTTCATACAATGGCTTCTCTAGGCCTCCATTCAGGGACACCCCTGACACATGCCTGACCTTATTTGCTTTCCTTAGTTGCAGAGGAAGATTCCATAACCCCTCTCTTCTGTCCTTGACTCTAGAACCATGTGACTGAAGCTGCTAGGTTCTGCTGTTTGCTCAGGCTGGAACATGGCTCCCATGTTCAACTACGTTTTTATTAGTTTTCTGTTTTTGATGTTTTCCTTCACTATCTAAGCTTGGCTCTTTTGAAACTTGTTCTGTAGACCAGGCTGGCCTTGGCCTCAGAGATCTGCCTGATTTGCCTCTGGAGTGTTGGGATTAAAGGCATGCATTGCTGTCACACCTGGCTTTGAGCTTTTCTTTAATTCCTTTTCATAAGTTGGAAGCTTAGCCAGGTGGGATTTGGCCCTAAAGTCACCACTTTCTTTATTTCATTTACTATCAGGCTTTTCTTTAATCTGTTCATCTCCTTGAACACAGGATTTATCTCCATTCCACTTCTGGTGCCCCATTTTCTCCTTGAACTGTACATTTTGTATTTTTCCTTGCTCAGCTTGCTCCCTTTCATTATAGATTTTCATAAGAGTGAGCACTAATAACCACATGAGAGAATCAATACCAGAGTGTTTTGAAATTTCCTCTGTCAACACAACTAATTCAAAAACTCTTCAATTTAGCCTCAAGCAGACATTTTGGACAATGGCAGAAAGAAGCCACATTCTTCACCAAATATCACAAGAAGAGTCTCTAGGTCACATACTAGCATTCTTCTCTGAAACTTCTTGAGCTAGACCCCCCACTGTTCAAATCACTCTCAGCAACACTGTCTTCAATGTGCCTAGTAGGATGATCCATTAAGTCCCACTTAAAGTGTTCAACTGCTTTTCTAATCCAAAGTCCCAAAGTTTATATTCCTCCAAACAAGAACATGGTCAGGCCTATCAGAGCAAAACCCTTGTCCCTGGTATCAATTTCTGTCTTAGGGTTTTTATTGCTGTGAAGAGACACTATGATCATGGCAACTCTTACAAAGGAAAACATTTAACTGGGGCTGACTTACAGTTTCAGGGTTTAGTCCATTATCATGATGGGAAGCAAAGCAACATGCAGGAAGATATGATACTGGAGAAGTAGCTCAGAGGTCTACGTCGTGACCCACAGGCAACAAGAAGTGAACTGTCACACAGTGGGTGTACCTTGAACATATAAGACATCAAAGCCCATGACCACAGTGATGCACTTCCTCCAACAAGATTACACCTACTCCAAAAAAGCCATACCTACTAATAATGCCACTCTCTATGGGGGCCATTTTCTTTCAAACCACCACAGGAACAGACTGATAGAATGAATGTATATATATATAAAAATGTGTGTGTGGTGTATATGCATATACATATGTATATAATGTGTTGAATATTCATGTGTATATGCATATGTATATGTAAATAGTATGTACATGACATGTATATGTATACACATATAGGGGATTTATTAGCATGGCTTACAGTCTATTGTCTAGCTAGTCTAACAAGGGCAGTCTACCTATAGAAGATCCAAGAATCCAGTAGCTGTTCACTCCACAAGGCTGGACATCTCAGCTGATCTTCAGTGAAAGAATGGAGTTGCCAGAGAGAGTGAGAGAGAGAGAGAGAGAGAGAGAGAGAGAGAGAATAGGCAAAGATACCAACCTTCTATCTTCCATGTCCTTTATATAGGTTGCCAGCAGAAGGTGTGGCCCAAAATAAAGGTGGCTCTTCCCACCTCGAAAGATCTGTATTAAAGGTGTTATTCCACCTCAAAAGATCAGGAGTAAAAGTGAGTCTTCCTACTTCAAATGACTTCATTAAGAAAAGAAATACTTCACAAGTGTGCCCAGCCACATGAGTTTTAGTTAATTCCTGACTAGTCAAGTTGACAACCAAGAATAATCATCACATCCACTCTTGAGCTGATGAATGTGGTCCTCATTTCTTCCAGATTTGCATTTTTATTGAGTTAGGAATGAAGTTTACTCAGAAATGGTCTCCAGAGTCACTGTGTTATCTGTTTAGTGTATTACCTGCTTGCAAGTTTCTATCTCCTATAGTTGGAGGTTTTCTCAGGTCCCAAGTTCCTCTGGTTCTGTCCAGCCCCACAGTCCTTCAGCCACTTCTAAAACAATCACTCAAAGGCTTATAATAATTACAAAGTGTATTGCCAATGACTTAAGTTTCTTGCTAACTAGCTCTGTCATCTTAAATCAACCCTTTTATATTAATCTATGTTTTGCCCCATGGCTATGGCATTACCAGTCTGCGGCCATGTTGCTCCTTGGGTGGTAGGCTGGTGTCTCTCTCACCTCTGCCTTTCTTCTTCCTGTCTCTCTCTTGGATTTCCCGCCTAGCTATAACCTGACTTGCCATAGGCCAGAGCAGCTTCTTTATTAACCAATTTTAGCAACACATATTCACAGCATACAGAAGTGCTGGGTCTTTCTCGGGAATGTGGAAAGTATCTTCTTAAAATTACTTCATGTTGACCAGGGGTGATGGTATCTTTAGGGGACCCTGAAAAATTTTAGATAAAGATGAAGTCCTGGGAGAGCTAGCTGTTATCCAGTCTCAGTGTGATGGGAGAGTTCAGGGCTTACCTGACATCCTGACTAGAGTGGTCTATGAGGTTGGACCATCTTAGCTAATCACTTTGAAGTTGTCCTGAACAGTTTGTAGTCCAAAGCTGATCTTTGGATGGTGTTTGTCATCTTAGTGGCATCATCAGTAGTTAGTAGTTTTTTAGAAACTTAGTAGTTTCATCACTGTGGGCCCCCATCATCCTTTTGGAGACATCAAAGGTCACTGTTAGGAATGGTCACAGTTCACTGCAGAGAACTTAAACATTTTAAATATCACATGCAACAGGTTCTTAGAGAGGTCATAGGACTGTAATCTATTAAATAATTTCAGGGTACACAAGCTTGATTACTAATTAACCTGCTTCAGACTCAACCCTGAAATCATGTACAGGAAGCTAAATGAAGCCTATTTCTAGAATGAGCTAATACTCTATATGACCATTAATATCACGACAGAAATGTAAGTACATATATATTTACATATATAATGTATATATAATCTTATGACTTTTGAGATAATATTTACACCTCAAGAAATACTTTAAAGAGTCAAAATAAAACCAAAAGATAATGAGATTAGTGATAATAGAATTGTCCCTTAATTTTGGTTTTCTTCTGTCCCATATTAAATGGCTCTTTTGACATGAGACAGAGACTTTGGATTTTCCTTTAACAAGCATGCTTAGGTTTAGAGAAGGAGATAACCATGCTCCAACTCCAAAGCCAGCTTAAGTTTTTAATTGAGTTAGGACTACAAAAAGACCAAAGTACTTATATGACAGCAGAAACAAATATTTGAGAAGATTTATGAAGTTTTTTCCTGTTGAAAATATGCTATGCAATTAGGACAAATTACTCTTTTCCTTGGGACATTTTTTTTCCTGAATGATTCATCCTTATTTAGATGTCTATTTGTCCAGTGGTCTTCAGATTCATTAGTTGGATGCTTTTATTCTCCTAGAAAGATAAAAATCAATCAATCAATCAATCAATCCCTGCCCCAGCCATAACTTTGGGGACTTTCCTTTTTTGTGGATTATGTCTGATCAAATGAAAGACAATTGTTGGTCTTATAAGCTCGTTTGGATTGAATGGCCAGACTATTTGATGAACTATTGCCTCTCCTAATCAAGAGGTCTCTCCTGTTCAAATCTAATATATATCAATCATGATGGAATCCACAGCTTTTCTTCTCCTGTGGAAACAAAAGCAAAACCTCTTCCCCAGTCTAACACACATCCTGGTATCCATTCTGAGGTCAACACATCTGTGTGAAGTATACAAGCTGATTTAATTAGGTAGGGTTTTTCTTTTCATTTTCTAATGTCTCTCTGCAGCTGTTATTCCTTTCTCACTAGCATTTAAAAACTTAAGTGTAATAAAGCATTATGCAATTGAACTCTAGGGGTCTTTATTGCCCCTTTCTGTTTATTGAGTGTATCTTTTAAAAGTGTGATTAGATCTTTCTATAACTGCTTGTCCAAAAGCCCTGGAAGTCCCCCTCAGCCCCTCCTTCTCTCTTCCTGTCCCTATTTGACTTCCTCAGTCCTCCGACAACTCTATGGTTAATCCCAGTGCCAATCTCTGACTCTGTCCTTGATTCAAGGTGGTTCTGTTGGCACAGTGGAGTGGCAGTGAGAACGATTCTCCAGGAACACTGCTTCTCACCCTAGAGTTAGCCATCCCCCTGGATTTTTCCTTTCCAATAAATCTCTTGAGTGAGGTTTGGTGTGCCACTGGTGTGCCACTTTCTCAGGAGCCAGAGTGGAGCAGAATAGTAACACTTTTCTTGGGGAAACTTTCCCCTAGCAGAACAGAGTTGTTACACTTCAGGGTACCTTAGCAGAGCTGTAACACTTTTTCAGAGTGGAGCAGAGCTGTAAGATGCTATGGTAACAGTGACTTTGTGGCATTCCTTGGCTCTTGACTGCCAGGATACTTTTCCAACCAAGCTCTAATGCTTACAGAAATACCCAGAATATTATGTACTGCAAATCTGGGACACTGGCCTAGTCAAGATGACACATTAAAAAAATTGCATTACAGTTGTTTTGGGGATACAGGTCATGGCCACAGCTCATTTCACCCCTTTAATTGGGTGCAGTTTCAAATGTTCCAGCCCTGAGCATAAACTTTGCATAGGATGGAGGTGTGGGGAAGAGAACTAAATGTTCTTATTGTAGGATTCCCAAGTGAGAAGGGCTTTGTGCCATTTTGGAGAAAGGGAACAGTTCACCTCACCTGCAGTTCCCAGGCACCAAGAATAGAACCTAATAATCGTATGTAAAACTAGTAAGTGAGTCCAAACAGAGCTCATCTGTGAGGGGAGACAAACTGGTTCTTGTGCGTGCATTCAATATCTACAGCCAATCCCTACTCTCTAAGCTTTCTTTATCCACTTCCAAAACCCAGTTACCCTTCTTGAGTGAGAAGTCATATGTACTGTAATAAGAATCTCTTCTGGCTGTCTTGGGTCCACAGGTTTGGAAGATGGTAGTGGTCACCCAGCTTAGAGAATTCAGTTAACTGTGATCCTGTGGTAACAAAGGTACCTCCTTCAAAGCTCATCTCAGGCCTAATTTCCCCTGGGTTATTCTCACAAGCTCATCTGCTTGCTAGTGAAGAACAACTCTTCTTGAACTTGTCTCCAGGGGCTCCCTAGAACCTCATTGTTGAAGACCCTCACTTTCTCCAATTTTCCCCAAGTTTTGGTGTTTCTAAACAGAAAAGACCAGGAAATGGCTTCACGTTTTGTACACTCGTCCTCATGTCTACCTCCACCATGTCTCAGCAAAATCCCTTTATCTTTACGAAAATGGTCACCCATCCTTTCTTCTTCTCTTTCCCATAATCCTCTCCTGCAGGCACTCTGCCTACACCCACATCCGGCTGACTGAATTGTCCCATGGCTCACTAATGCTGTTTACTCTGTTGAGTCTTTTCTTTCTCCAGTTTCATTTGCACAGGTTCTGCAGCAGCATCTTCAGTGTCTGAGGTCTCATGGGGGATGTCCTGTCAGCACTAATCCCATTTGGTGCATTTTGCATTTCAGATGTGGTACTTTTCATCTGCAGAAATTTGATTTCTGTTTTTAAAATAACTGTCATGCTTCTCAGCTTCTGAATACATGAAATAACATAATGAAAATGTTTACTCCTGTTCTGTTTATTCCAACAAGAATGTCTACTCTGGGCTTTTTCAATTTATTATTACTGTTATAAACAGTGATTTTCTGCTGTGTGTTTAGTAATCTCTGATGGATGACAGGCTTTGTGAACTTTAGCTTGCTGAATTTTAAATGTTTGTATTCATATAAATTTGTACATCTATCCACCACCGAAGTTCCTGGACTGTGATTAAGTGTTTCAAGATTTTTGTTTTGTTTTGAAACTTTATTGTTCATGCTAAGATCAGGGAACAATTATTCCAGACACTCAAGGAATGACCCTTCAGAGTACTATATCCAACACACCATTAACTGAAACAATCTAGTCTTGTTGTTGGGGAGCACTCTAACCCAGATACTGAGTGAGTCCTAGGCACTGTGAGCTCCACAGTCTCTATCCTGGCCTTGGTGGCTTCCTCACATGTCTGCACTGGATAGGTCCTTCCTGATGTGTCTGGATTGCTCCCTCTATGCAGTCCCTTTACTTCAAATATTCTACCAAGCAAACTCTCACCCTGACCCCTGAGTTCTTGTTCTTTCTCCCAGTTTAGGAAGTTAGCTGCTCTGTGCCAGCTATACCTGCCTTCTGTGTATTCAGATACCACAAGGCAAGAATTCAGGACAACTGAAAAGCTGCTTCCATCCCTCAGGATCTCTCTTCACTGGTCTTAAATGTCCAATAGTTAAAACCATTTTCTTGCAGCCTTCTTCTGTTATTTGGTGTCCTGGGCAGAATAGCAAAGCCAGTCTCTATTAAACTGTCGGAACCCAAAGCAGATCTTACTGCCTCATGTGCCCCCCTTAAAGGTGAGGCATGGACAAACCATAAATCGCTCTCTCCAAAAGTGCGCATTTCTCTGGTTTTCAGCTCATTCAAAATGACATTATACATTGACCTCTAATTCCAGAATGTTCCCATCATTGTCTGTGCCCATCAGAGGTAATTTCTATCCATCCTCCTTCAGTGGCGAAAACCCAGTCACCTACCTTCTGGCTCCAGGGATTTTCCTGTTTTGGACATGTCATAGAAGTTGACTCATATGGTAAGTGTTCTTTTGGGTCTAGCTTCTCTCAGCAGATAGTCAAATCTAAAGTAGAACTGACATCTTCCTTGCTATTTCAAATGTATCTCTGGGGCTGGAGAGGCTGGGGTTATAAAACACTTGCTGATCTCACGGAAGACCTTGGCTCAGTTTCAGCACCGACAGGGCACCTCATGATCATCAGAAACTCCAGTTCCAGGGCTCCTGCTCTCTTCTTGTTGTAGGCTTTCCAATCAGGGAAACGGGACACCAGCACCTTTGTGCAGAAAGCCATTTATCATGTGGTAGCATAGGCTCTGAGGAATTGTTTTCCTCAAAAGTAGAATGCTGAATATAGTAGAAGAGAGCTGTGTATATAGATAAAGATAGATACATAGTGATATACCATATATATCATATCATGTGTGTGTGTGTGTCTGTGTGTGTGTGTCTGTGTGTCTGTGTATGTTTAGAAAGATGCAGCAGAAACAGGAAACCTTAATGATTCTCTATATTTAGGGAAGCATTCCTAAATCAAAATATGCCCATAAACCAACTGAATAGAGCCTCATTGGGTGTCCAGGGAAAAGAACACAGACAAGAACAACAACAAACAGCAAGAAAACTAAGCCCTGGGATGGAAAGATCCAACTCTCACCATTGCTTCATTTTATCATTCAAAAGACTGGGTTTCCACAATCAATATGGCACTTCCTTAGAAAATTGGGAATCCATCTCCCCCAAGACCCAGCTATAACACTCTTGGGCATATACTCAAGGAATGCTCAATCATACCACAAGGGCATTTGCTCAGCTATGGTCATATCAGCATTGTTTGTAATAGCCAGAACCTGGAAACAACCTAGATGCCCTTCAACTGAAGAATGGATAAAGAAAATATGGTACATATACACAATGGAGTACTACACAGCAGAGAAAAACAATGACATCATGAGGTTTGCAGGCAAATGGATAGATCTAGAAAGCATCATCCTGAGTGAGGTAACCCAGACTCAGAAGGACAAACATGGTATGTACTCACTCATAGGAGGATATTAGATGTAAAACAAAGATGACTAGACTGCTACACAACTCCAGGGAGGCTACCTAGAAAATGGGACCCTAGGAAAGACCTAGGGATCACCCAATGACAGAGAAATGGATGAGATCTACATAAACAACCTGGATGACAGTGGGAGTAATGAAGGGCAAGATTTGAGGGAAAGCTTAGGGGAGCAGGAGATCCCAGCTGGATCAAGAACAGAAAGGGAGAATGAGGAATAACAGACCATGATAAATGAAGACCACATGAGAACAGGAATAGGTAGAGTGCTGGAGAGGTCCCCAGAAATCCACAATGATATATCCTCTGTAGTCTGCTGGCAATGGTCGAGAGAAAGGCTGATCTAACCTAGTCTGGTGATCAGATGACTAAACACCCTCACAGTCATCTTGGAACTCTCATCCAATAACTGATAGAAGTGGATGCAGAGATCCTCGACCAGGCCCCAGGTGGAGCTCCAGGTGTCCAAATGTTGAGAAAGAGGAGGGACTGCAAGAGCGTGAATTGTTGAATCCAAGACTGCAATAAGCACAGGGACAAATAGCCAATCGAAAGAAAGCACATGAATTATGAACCAATGGCTGTGGAGCCCCCAGATAGATCAGGCCCTCTGGATAAGTGAGACAATTGAATAGCTTGATCTGTTTGGGAGGCACCCAGGCTGTGGGACCAGGACCTGTCCTTAATGTATGAGCTGGCTGTTTGGAACCTTAGGCTTACATAGGGATACATGCTCAGCCTGGAAGGAGGGGACTGGACCTGCCTGTACTGAATCTACCAGGTTTAAATGAATCCCCAGGGGTGTCTTGGTCCTGGAGGACATGGGAATGGGGGGAGGGGCTGGTGGGGAGGTGAAGGGGAGGGGCGGAAGGGCGAGGACAGGGGAACCCATGGCTGATGTATAAAATTAAAACACATAATAATAATCATAAAAGATTGGGTTTCCACAAGAAACCAGGAGACATGCAAAAGAACTCGCAAGGGGCAGCCCCAAGTCAGCCAGGAGTGACCACTCTAGCCCTCCCTGGGTTCTGTGAGCATGCTCACACCCTTCCATGAGTTCACAGTTCTTTGCATGTGTTTCTAGACCCCCAGAGTTTGTCAGAGCTCTTCCAGAAAGCCTGTAAGCAGCTGGTTCTCTGGATTTGTCTTGAATGGAGGCATTATCCTGTTGTTTGTTCCTCTGCCACCAACAGCTTCCTGAAGAGCCATCTGTAAATCACCTCTGAACAGTTCTGACAGATGCCCCCAGGGAAAAGGCTTGCTGCCCTGGGCCAGCTCTAAATGAGATGGTCAAATGAAATAAGCCACCCAAGTCCTGTCAGTCCCCTGGGAATGAGGCTTTGAAGGGCTACAAGCCTAGATTGCTGGCTCTTCTGGCTTCTAGGTTGCTTGCTTCCTCCAGAGCTGGGCTACTAGCCCTCAGAGCTGTCTCCAGGATCCAGAGAAAGGGACGAGGAGGTAGTAAACAGAGACATCACAGAACCGGATGGGTTTGCTGAGATTCATCTTTTTTTTTTTCACCTTGGTTTCCCATGAGTCTTTGGCTAACTTCCTAGTGCTCTAGAAATGTGGATGTATTTTCCACTCTGCTGCCATCTCTCCTATATGGCTTTTTTGAGAATCAATTCAGAGAATACTGAGCACAGAAAGCATTGCCATAGTTAAAAAATAAATATGTAAGAGGAGTCAGACCCTCTTCAAAACTGTTTTAAAAAGGGAACATGAGGTTGGTTGTGCAGGGAGGTGAGGAGGGCATTGGGGAGGAGGGTGAATAAGAACAAATTACACCAAATAAGGTCTTAAATAATTAATGCAATTTTTTTCAAATATACATTTGCTGCATATATAGTATATATGTATGTATATATGAGATCATAATCATTTATTATGTATGTTTCAAGGGATCCTCTTTTTGAGGCTGAAACCCAGTGTACTTCAGTGTAATTTGGCAAACAGGCACTCAGTAAAATACATGAATGTGATGGTTAAGTTTGACGGTCAAGTTGATTAAGAGACCACTAAGTGATTAGGAATGCATGGCTCTGTGTGGGCGAGTGTTTATAGAGGTGCTTAGACTAGTAGATCTCTAATAAAGATCTCCAGCTATGGTGATATTTTATTTGTACTGAAATGTGATATTATTTGTATGTTAATAAATAAAGTTGCCTGGGGGTCAGAGCTCATAGCAAGCCATAGCAGAAGCCGGGTGGTGGTGGTGCACACCTTTAATCCAGATCACATGACAGGCAGATCTTTGTGTGTTCAAGGATACAGCCAGCATGGAGACACACGCCTTTAATCTCAATACCAACCATAGAAGACCTGGAGGTCTGTATAGACAAGCAGCGATGAGGAGGTCATGTGGTTAGGTTTACAACGAATGAGAAGGCAGAACAGAAAGTCAATAAAAAATAGGTACACAGGAAGTAGGTCTGTTTCTGAGGGGAAAGATAACAGTGGCAGCGAAGGGTAAGAAAGGTTTTTGACCACACTTAGTAACCAGCTTCGGTGTCTGTCAATAAATACCAGTCAAATTTTTATTATTTTCATTAGCAAGTCCTTCTAAGTTTTGTATCTTATCAGTCAAATTTTCATATTTGGCATGATTATCAAACCATTTTTAAGGATAAAATATGAATTACCAAACTGATAGTATTTAAAATCAGTATTATATCAATCCCAGCTAAGTGGTTTATCTCTCATTTATTTTTTCCATTTTCAAGCCATGCATATTAGCACTAAACAGGGTTCTAACTGTCTGCATTGTGATATTTCTGATTCTTAACATAAGAAAGATCCCCCCCCCACACCGCTGCCTTAAAAAAAAACAAATTTCTCCTTTACGAATTCCCGGTTGTCTCCCCTGATCTGCTGACACTGAAGCATTAGTGGAGCTGTGCATGGGTAATCAGCTGCAGTGATAATGTCTGACTATGCCATCAGAGAGGGCAGGGGGAGTGATGTGCCCAGAGAGAGAATCCCACATTGCTGGGAAGCAGTGTGAGAGGGGGACTTAGTGCCTGCCATGAGCAGGGGAGCAGAATTGTCTAGGGCTTGCAGAGAACCCACTGAGGCTAGTACTGTGGCAGTGGCAGCTCCACACTGGAGACCAGATATTGTGACTTCTTTTATTGTTTTTTTTAAGAAATAAAACTTGGGAGTTAAATATTAGGAATAAACCTGAGAGATCCACAGAGGGACAGAGAAAAGATCACTTCCTTCCTCCACCTTCCCAATCTGTAGTAGAATATTTTAATGTGTGTTATTTTGTTTATGTTGCATTTGTTTAACTCTGTGAAGCTGTGTTACTGTGCCTGTGTAAAATACTTGATGGTCTAATAAAGAACTGGCCAATAGCAAGGCAGGAGAAAGGATAGATGAGGCTGGCAGGGAGAAAGAATATACAGAGGGAGAAATCTTGGGGGTGGGGGGAAGGAGTAGCAGAGAATAGGAGGACTCCAGTGGCCAGCCACACAGCTACACAGCAAGCCAAGGAGTAAGATTTATGGAAGTAAGAGATTGGGAAAAGCCAAAGGCAAAAGGTTGACAAGATAAATTTAAGTTAAGAAAGCTGGCAAGAAACAAGCCTAGCTAAGGCCAGGCATTTATAATTAAGAATAAGCCTTCGTGTATGAAATTATTTGGGAGATGGGTGGTGGGTCCCCCAAAAAGAGTAAAAAACAAAATGCAAGACCAATCAAAAAGGCTGTGCATCTCAGGCTCCTCCTTATTCCTCCTGTGTGTCCCTCTAGCTTCCTCTGAGTCAGCCAGAAAACTTGATGATCCTCTCCAGCCAACTTAGTATGGACTCTGACCTCTGAACCCAGGTCTGACTCCATTGGCAGTCTTGGAGCAGCAACACCAACAGATTTCCAGCAACAGGTAATTCCTTACTGAAGCACTTACATATGGGTATATATTTGTGTGGGTGCAGATGTATGTACAGGTACATCTGTATAGATGCATATGCATGAGGAGCCAGAGGTCAACCTCTGGTATTGTTTCTCAGGGTCCATCCACCTTATTTGATCTAGACAGAGTCTCTGATGAGAATCTGGGGCTCAACATAGCAGGCTACACTGGCTGGCGAGCTCACCCCATAGTTCCTTCTGTCTCTGCCTCTTCAGAGGTAGGATTATGGGCTCATGACAGATCCCTGGCTTTTTTACATGGCTTCTGGAGATTGAAGGACATCCTCATGTTTCTGGAGCAAACGATTTACCAACTTAGCTTACAGCACCTATGGAAACATTTTGTAGTCATCATCTTAAAATTCTTGTTATAAAGTTCCACCAGCTGAGCTATCTTTGGGTTGGATCCTGTCCAATGACTTCTCTCCTGTTGTGACTTCCCTGGTTTCTGGTATAAAATATGATTTCTAAAAATATTCTGTGAACATCAGAGTATGTCAGAAGCCTGCATCCTATTTGTCATCCTCTTCATCAGGTGGGTGGTCTGCCACCAAGAAGTAGCATATTATGAGTCAGGCTCATCTTCCTGCTGGGCCTAGGGCCCAGGTGGGAGTAGTGATTGGTCTGACTTGCATCCTCTTTTCCATCTCATTGATGCCAGTTGGAAGTGAGGATGTTGGGGTCACAATAGCAGATTCCCAAGCCTTGGCCATTACCTAAGTAATGAGAATTTCTGGGCAGCCTGTCACTACAAGGCTAAAGATCTAACACATGGCAGTGCACACAGTGGCTGTTTCCACATGTCTATCTGATTCTTGGGCCATGCATTCATGCTGCCTCCAACCAGGTACAAATGATCATGTACTTCCATACATTAGTGCAGGCCCTATGTGGACCAAACAGGGACTTTACACATGTTTGTCCCTGAAGGAGACCCACACACACAGCAGAGGTTCACTCCTGGACCCTAGATTAGGCACAAACACCTGTTTTCACAGAGAGATCTTTTATTAAGTGGGAAAAAACGTTAAAGTAGATGCTTTCCGACTCAGGCAAAAAAAAAAAAAAAAAAAAAAAAAAAAAAGTAGCAAATGACCTTGCAGGTGTCATTCTTAAGAAGAAGAAAAAGGGTCTGTGTTGGAATGCGCTAAGATAGGGTGGTGTGTTTTGATTGGGGATGTTAATTAGGTGAGACAAAGGGGGCTTTGATTGTTGAACTTTCACACTTCCATGGCTGAACCTTGGTCGTTAGCCTCAGGAGGAGGGAGTGGTCATGAGGAAATAGCCCTTGGTGGCTACCTTTAGGAATGCAATCTATAAGTTTTTAGCAAGGCAGAGGGAATGGAGGAGAAGAGCAAGGCCAGCCAGAGCCATGATTGCCATGCTCAAGCTGGCCAGAATCCCTTCAATCTCCACATTCCAGATAGTGCAAGCATACTAGCATGTCTATTGCTAGTATCAAGCACACATATGAGTGCCTGGTACCTGCAGAGGTCTCCAGAAGGGGGCATTGGATTAAGTGGACCTGCAGTGAAGGCTGTGAGCTCTCACGTGTTTGCTAGGAACTGAATCTTGGTCCTGGAAAACAAAATAAAACAAACAAAAAAGCCAGCTAGTGCTCTTAGCCTCTGAGCCATCTCTCCAGCCCCAACAATCTTTTTACTGGAAGTGGAGTCCCTGGTCTGAGCTGGCCACCTTTGTGACATGCCCTCCCTCCCCTAGGCAGGGACATATTGAGTTTTAGCTACTTTACTCTGATGTCCTTTTCTCCCAAGAGATCAGAAGGACGGACCTTTTGCCCCAATTAAAGCCTGACATCTGTTTTTGTTTGCACACTTATCCTCACCGTACTGGGTGGTTTTGTGTGTCAATTTCACACAAGCTGGAGTCATCAGAGGAAGGAGCCTCAGCTGAGGTAATGACTCCTTAAGATCCAGCTCTAAGGCATTTTCTCATTTAGTGACTAGTGAGGAAGGGCCCAGCCTATGACGGATGGTGCAACCCCTAGGCTGGTGGTCTTGGGTTCTATAAGAAAGCAGGCTGAGCAAGCCATGGGAAGCAAGCCAGTAAGCAGCACTCCTCCATGGCCTCTGCATCAGCTCCTGTTTCCAGGATCCTGCCCTGTCTGAGTTCCTGTCCTGACTCCCTTCAGTGATGAACAGCAATGCTGAAGGGTAAGCCAAATAAACTCTTTCCTCCCCAACTTGTTTTTTTGATCATGGTGTTTTGTTTTGCAGCAATAGAAACCCTAACTAAGATGGAGACCCACATCCTACTTAGTATTTGCTACACCTCTCAGAGTCCCTCCATCTGTGTGTCACTTGTCACTGCTCTGCCTTTGAAGCAGAGGGCACTTGGGGAAGAGGGGACTCACATCATGAAGTTTCAGGGCCCCAGTGACAAGTCTCCTGTAGCTGCTTACTGCATTCTGTCCTTTACCCACAATGCTCCAGCTTTCCATCACTGCCCAGGCAGCCCTGTAACAGTGTCCAACTTTTCAGTTTGGGTCAACACACATGGCTCTCTGGAGTGTTCAGTTAAGTATTTATTGAAAGACTTCTTTTCAAATGGGGGTCTCACATGGCTTCCCCCTCTTTAACATCGATGCAAGTGCCCCGTTTGTTTTCCTTTATGCTGCATTGTGACTGGTGATGATTGTGTTCTAGCTGTCTGCTTACTTGTTATTTGTGTGGCTGATGGACCATGGTGAGAGCCCTGTGATTGCCAGGGTCATAGCCATCTAGCAAAACTGTATCTGCAGTTTCCCAGGGCGCTCAGGACGCAGTGGGGATGTGCTTATTGAGTATGGACTGCACCGGACTGCCTGGGCAGCTGTTACAATAACTTGTTGTTAATCGTGATCACTTGTTATATTGATTGAAAAGTGTTTCATGTAAAATTTTAAAGTTTGTTCATATGCACAGGAAAGGGAGAAATGATTTGAATCAGTGGCCCAAATCCAAAAATTTTAAATATTTAAAATATGAAGGTGGTAATATGTCTCCTTTTTCTGTTTGAAAAGAGTTTTTTTTCTGTTTTTAGGCTGCCCCCCCATCCCATCAATGTTTCCCTCTCTTTTTCCATCTCTAAAAGTCCTTTTGTCAGCTTAACACAGACTAGAGTCATTTGGGAAGAAGGAACTTCAGCTGAGGACTTGCCTCTATCAGATTTGCTCATAGCCAAGTCTGTGGGGGCATTTAATTGAGTAATGATAGATACAAGAAGACCTGGCCCTGTGTGGGAAGGTGGTCCTGGGTTGTATAAGAAAGCAAATGAGCAAGCCATGGGAGTAAGCTAGTAAGCAGTTTCTACAGAGTCTCTGCTTCAGTCTGAGCCTCCAGCTTCCTCCCTGTCCTTTGAAATGATCTACCAGCTGGAAGTGGACTACTTGGTTTCTTCACAATCCCTCACCTTGTAGGGACACTTGCAGCGATGGATTGTAAACTGTAAGATGAAATAAAACCTTTCTTCCCCAGGTTGCTTTCAGTCATGGACTTACTACAACCACAGGAAGCAAGCCAGGATGCCATTCTCAGGGAAAAAAAAATCCCTGTTCTCTTTAAGCACTACTGTAAGGAAGATGTACAAAACCTGTTGCTTCCGGGAAGGTCAGGGACTAGGCTCTAGGGAATGGCCAGCTGCCATGTGCATGTGGGAAATGGCAGGGCTGTGATAAAACATGCACCTTGGGGTTGGGGATTTAGCTCAGTGGTAGAGCGTTTGCCTAGCAAGTGCAAGGCTCTGGGTTCGATCCTCAGCTCAAAAAGAAAAACAAAAACAAAAACAAACAAACAAAAAAACCATGCACCTTGACAAGTGGGATGTGGGTCCTCAGGCCTTTACAAATGAGTTCCTCAGATCTGTCAGTGTTAACCCACACACTGCCTCTGCAAAGGCAGAGAAAGAAGTTAAACAGGAAACAGGAAACAAGGGGCATATGGTCACCAAAACAAGAATGGTAAGGTTTCTTTGGGACTCAACAGAGTAATAATGGTACAAAATTACTTTTTAAAAAAATTAACCTAATGGTGAGCTTTTAGCTCATGGCAGTGGAAGGCTGCTGTGGGGAAGTCACTCTTCCTCGGGCTGTGGCCACCAGTACGGTGCTCATGCCCTAGTATATGACCCGCATCCATGAGCATATGAGAAGTGACAATTTGCTAATTGGACTTAGTGGATTCTTTAGAAAGAAAAAAACAAGGACATGAGGTTGAGGGGGAAAATGTATGATAGGCAGAGTTGCAGGGAGTAGGGATAAATCTGATCAAAATACATATATACGTACATACATATGTATATATGCATAAAAATTTAAAAGAATTAAAGAAAACTAGTCTAATGCCCTCTTAAATTTTACACTTTAATAGTTCACAGTCTCTAGGAGACATTGCTTTTATTTCCATCTCAGATAGTTCACAGTCTTTAGGAGACATTGCTTTTACTTCCATCCCAGATAATTAAGATATAATTCCACACTCATCGTCAGCATTTTGTTCTTTTTGCCTTTAAAAATAAATGCACATTATTTCAAACATGCACGTCACAGGTGTATATACCCTTGTATGTTAGCATTAAGAGGCCAGAGTAAGACACTGGGTGTATTCCTCTACCACTGTCTATATGATTGCCTTGGAAAGTGATTTCTAACTGAAATGAAAAGTTGCCTTTTTTGCTAGGCTGTTTGGCCAGGAAACTCTTTGGATCCAGCTGTCTCCACCCACCAATGTGAAGTTATAAACAAACACAGTCATATCCAGCTTTGTATGTGTGTGTGCACTGGGGTTTCAAACTTAACTGCATGTGTTTGCAGAGCAATCACTCTTACCCACTGAGCTATCTTCCCAACCCTGTATATTGTTTTAAAAAGTAAAGTTCTCGACAAATAGTTCAGCCAGTGGATTTTCAAGCTTAGTTTATAGATTATCATGGGCATGAAGATCCACCCTTACAAATCAAAGTAATGATGACAAGTCCCTTGTGATACACAAAAATAGACCAGATGGCTCTGATGGCAGGTGTTACCATGCTCACACTGCCTCACCTCTCACAGTTGTATGCTCGGCTTTCCCCTGCTGGCCATGACTAGTAGCATCACTAACCCGAGGCTGTGGAATTCACTGGATGGTAGATCTTAGAAAACCCAGGGAAGAAATATGTAGTCAACTATCTCCTAAGGGCTCACATCTCAACCATCAGAACAAAACCAAATGGTGCTAAAGCTGCAGACATACACGGAACTGGGTCTAGAGAATCCAAAGGATAACTGGGTCTAGAGAATCCAAAGGATAAATTCCCTTCCTGCTAAGAACTACCAGCTACTCACCACATTCCTGCCTCTTGCCCATGAGACACAATGTTGAAACTTCACAGTCAAGCACTCAGCCTGATTTTTTTCTGCTTAAATATTTGTTGTATATGGTAAGACCAAGTGAATTCTTCCTTCATGCCATTACTTACACAGGGCTGATGGACTGGGACACTGAAAACATCCTTCTTTGGATCTCAAAGCAAAAAAGAATTTCACTGTTGCTTCAAGGAGTTTCCATTTAGTCCCCAACAACATTCATTCTGCTGTCTCTTGCAAGATAATGCTGAAGGTCTGCAGCATGTGACAACATCCAAGTTCATTAGCTCATAGCTCGTCAACAGTCTATCATAGCTCTGAGAGGAACCCATATGGCCCTACTCCTCCTTGCTGATGTATGTGTTACCAATGGATTCTTGGGAAGAGCTAGTCATCATCTTCAGTTGTGTGCCCACTGCTGAACCCACTGGATTCCAATGGATAGCTACCACCCTATGGTCACAGACAGCCCTGGTCAAAGTCATTGGGTCACAGAACAGAACAGAAGGGCATGAGTGTGGGGAAGGGAGTTGTTAGGAAGGAAGTAAACTCAATCAGGCTGTGAGGGAGATGAGAGAGAGTGAGAGTGACAGAAATAAGTATTCACTACAAATATATATATATATAAAATTTTCAAATAACAAATTTAATAAAATATAAAGGGTAAATTTGAATATATTTCTAACTTTGTGACATTGCAAACAGTGATTTAATACATTTTCTGGAGCCTTTATTTATTGAAATAAATAAAGGGCATAATAATTAGAAAGCTAGAGTTTGCATTGGCTGACTTCAAGATCTGGCACTGGGTGATGGGATGTTTACACAGCTTGGAGAATGCACACTGATGTTAATTTAAATGCACATTTAAATGTTAATTGTATAGTAAATTAATAAGCAATATTATTTAGAAACAACCCT